>NC_068991.1:76402611-76406212 GCF_001194135.2 Octopus bimaculoides
ATATATATATACACTCACAGAGACAGACAGACAGCCAGACAGACAGCCAGACAGACAGACAGCTAGACAGAGAGACAGCCAGCCAGACAGACAGACAGACAGCCAGACAGAGATAGATCGATAGATAGATAGATAGATAGATAGATAGATAGATAGATAGATATACGGAATGCTCAACGATGGAATACATTTGACTCTACGCCTGTTTAGTTATTGCTGACTTGATGCCGCACAACGGCAAACTGATTATTTGATAGAAGAGTGGAATGTATTTGCCAAGAGAAACTTGATTCTAGATTCTGAAATAGATTATAAGAAGGCTTCACTGAGAAGGCATTTATTAAGAATAAAGGTATTCTTTCTGTCATTATTTTTATTATTTCCATCTCATTTCAGTTCTTCGTTTGTTGCAACAATGACTTTAACCATCTCAACTTTCAACCGTTATTTTATTAACGTCTCAGGGAATTTTATACAAAAATCATTGGCCTCGTAATCATAAGAAAAACATTGGACACTATGTAGAGTAAACAGAAGAGTAACTCTTTAGGGAATACAATGGCTTAATTTGAACGCTGATTGTCAATATTCAATTTCACTAATACAATAGGCAAATACTGGTATGCAACATTTTAATTTCTTTCATATATTGCAGCGCAACATTTTAATTTCTTTCAGGATATGCACTACTCCTAAAGGAACCACCACTAGCTGATCTGTCGCCACAAAGGTTTGTTTCTAGCCAATCTTGCCCATGCAGACCCCAGGAGGGCGAGTGAGGTTCACGTGCTATCTCGTCTTTGGTCTACCCCATAATTTGATATCATTTCTCAGCGTGAACTCTGTAACTCGTGTCCTTCACCCCTTGCTCCTTTTAGTTTTAGCAAGGCAGTTTGAGCTGGTAACATGATTGATTTCATTTCCTAACATGGTCATTGTTTAAACACTTTCTCTTTATTCCCTTGTCGTGGGACGCGTTTACCAGTATCTAAACAGTAGGAGCTTCGTGCGGGTAGCCGAGCAGTAATTCAGTATTTTTACTTAGCCAAGTCCTGTGGGTGTGTAAATCGGATTATTTTTCTAACATTCTTTATCGGTACATCTAATGGCGTTTTGTTCTTCTTTTTTTTTCTTCTAGATCTCGCAGTTAGAGTATGTATGATGGTTTCTTTTCATTCTGTCTATACCGTCTCTTCTCACTCTCTCTTTCTCTTTATATCTGTGTCTCTCTTCCTCTTTCTTTCTCTCTCCCTCTTTCTCTATCTGTACTTTTTACATTGAGTGATGTCATTACACTACCTTGTAAAATCCCCTCATACCGTAATCTAAGACCTTAGTTTTCCAGTTTATACATTAGTCAGGCAAATTCTGTAATTACTATAAAGGCTGAGTGTTTTCTTCAATGGTTAGGTTTAATGGATAGTTATCTAATGGACCTTTCCATTTCTTTAACTCCAAAGTTTGTTTGTTTTAAAAGTGTAAGCTAGTTCTTTCTTGCGTGTAGTGTTGATGAAAGGCATGCTGGAAAGGAGCATACTTAACATAATTTCTGTGCTTTTATATGTCTGCCATGAAAGCAACTCGCAAACAAAATATAAACCTAAGCATATAGTGCACCCCCGATGGAGTATCAAGAGAGGCATTCTCAAGACGTCATTGAAAACAATTCAGAAGCAATATCCCGCAGTGCAGGTGAAAGAATCGAGACTCATACAGCGTGCGTGCTTTGTTATACGACAGTTAGATAAATAAAATTGATAATGATTTACGCCCCCTCCACAGGAGACACCACTCCGACAACACCAAAATTTGTACAAATACGTGAACACAGATATAGTATGAATGGAAACGAGGTAGCAATATCACACTTTAAGGATACAACTTAAAATAATATTATATTAACTATACCCTACGTTTTTCCTGATACAATGACTCGGGGAACGATATAATGACATTAATGGCGTGTATAGAGCAACAGCATTAAATAGAAAATAACTACCATGGAGATAGAAAGATACACACATATGTACAAACATACAATCATAATACATATTCGAATATATATAAACAAATGCATATACACATGCATATATATAGAGAGAGAGAGATGCATACATAGGCGCAGGAGTGGTTGTGTTGTAAGTAGCTTGCTTGCATAATACATGGTTCCGGGTTCAGTCCTCACTGCATAGCACCTTGAGCAAGTGTCTTCTACTATAGCCTCGGGCTGACCAAAGCCTTCTGCGTAGATTTGATAGACGGAAACTGAAAGAAGCCTATTGTATATATGTGTGTATGTGTTTGTGTGTGTGTGTGTGTGTCTGTATGTGTGTGTCTGGGTGTCTGTGTTTGTCTCCAACCATCGCTTGACAACCGGTGATTCTGTGCTCACGTCTCCGTAACTTAACGGTTCGGCAAAAGAGACCAATGGAATAAGGCTTATAAAGAACAAGTCCCGCGATCGATTTGTTTGATTAGAGGTGGTGCTCCAGCAGGGCCGCAGTCAAATAACTGAAACAAACAAAAGAATAATAGAATACGTTCATACATACATGATGGCCGCTTCCTCGTTCCCGAGTAAAAGATGACGATGCTGGCACCTCAAGCGATGCCACTGCATGATGCTTTTTAAAGTGAGGAGGGACTTCGCACACAACCAGTCCAACTCTCTAAACAGCAATGAGAGACACCCCTAAAATAATAAAGGGGAAACATCATTTTGTTCCATCGAGTCGAGGTTTTCTATCAGATTTTCCCTTCTCCTGGGGTGATGTCCCAACAAGGATAATGGGTCAATCTATCTCAAAAATACCATACCTACAATCGATCTCCTTGCCATGGTTGTCTGCTGACTGAAACTTTTTTTTTTTTTTTTTTTTTTGGTGCCCGACTATTGATGAAAACTTGTCAATGCTCTGCTCAGTCACTGTTTTATTTTTTCTGTACCAGTGTCAGAAGTTTATCACGATAGCTGCAGAAACTGCTGCTGTCCATACATACAAACACACATACATGACATTGATGGTAATAATTTATTGGCAAGATAGTGCTACAGATGTGTGTGTGTGTGTGTGTGTGTGTGTGTGTGTGTGTGTGTGTGTAAAAGAAAAATTCAAAGACGGTGATATCCACTCTCATAAACACTGCCAATTATGTAATGTTGACATCGCCATGAATTAAATTCAGTCTAGTTGACAACTACACGCACGACCATTGCGACGGATATGTCAATCGATAATACCGCAATAAACAGTGTCATCCGTATTAAAAAATGAGAAAGCAAAGACATAACAAACAGTAAATACATGACCACTCACCGATATATACGCACAGCGACCAGCACAAATACGCACAAAAGACATACCTGCATAGAGAAAAGCTTAGCAGCACGCATATATGTAATGATGTACTTATGGATACCGACATATTAAGATAAGCAGTTCCAGAAAATTCCTTTAATCCGTCCCAAAAGCAAAACATTTGTGGCAAAAGAATTTCACTACATAATAACGTGTCAAACTGTGCGCGTGCGCGTATGAATGTGTAGTATAAATGTGCGTAGTATTCTGATCTGAATATGAAATATATATATATATATATA
>NC_068991.1:76406916-76407648 GCF_001194135.2 Octopus bimaculoides
ATATATATATATATATATATAAGTATACTTCTATATGTGTGTATATTGCAGCACATTCATGAACACATATACATGATAGGAGGCGAAAGTAAAATGAGGGAAAACACTGAGGAAGGAAAAGAAAGAAGACAGAATATATACACACTATACACACACATACGCATATATACATACACACACACACAACACACCCATATATATGTACATATATACAACTGACCCTACTACATTGTGCAGTATACAAAAATCAAAGAAAAACTATGTAAATAAACAAAATTAAAACCATTTAATGGCGACAATTTTCTCATCGCACCCTGTGTGTGTGTGTGTGTGTGTGTGTGTGTGTGTGTGTGTGTGTGTGTGTGTGTGTGTGTGTGTGTGTGTATGATCCTCTGGTCAGTATGTTTACTTATATTGATATGAGTTAGGCAGTTTTGAATGTATGAATTCATACATGTATGTTTAAACTCAGACAACATCATTCTTCACTGAGTGAACCGAAGGAACGGAATTAGTAAATAAGTGTATTCAGAATTTAATGAATGAATCCTACACTATAGCTGTAAGCTGGTGATCATGGCTGAAGATTGACATAAAATCAATGGTGTAGGTTTATGTTTGACTTTATGCTTCGTTGCATTTCTTAGCAAATGGATTGAATTTATGTTTGTTCATCTATTACATGCGTGTACTCATACAACTTTATATGCAAAGAAATGCATGTACATATAT
>NC_068991.1:76407702-76414998 GCF_001194135.2 Octopus bimaculoides
ATATATATATATATATATATATATATATATAATTTAATTAGAAGTCGTGTTAACGTCATGAAGGGATGGTTTCGTACAAGGAAATATTAGTTCAATATCTAGTATTTTCGAAGGAAGTAATAACTATATATATATGTATATTAATAGTTTATAAGCTGAGGGCAGTGAGCTGGCAGAATCTTTAGTACGCTGGGTGAAATGCTTAGCTGTATTTCGTCTGCTGTTACGTTCTGAGTTCAAACTCCGTGGTTGACTTTGCCTTTCATCCTTTCGGAGTCGATTAAATAAGTACCAGTTACGCCTTATGGTCGATTTAATCGACTGAACCCCTTTGTCTGTCCTTGGTTGTCCCCTCCCTGTTTAGCCCCCTGTGGGCAATAAAGAAATAAATATTTTATAAGCTCAAAACTTGTAAGGTATCATCATGCATTGACTAAGATAAATGGTCTATTGGGATATATGAGCCCTAAGCGAGAAAAATTAGGGTTTGCTGTACCCTAATGTATTCTCGACAAGTGTGTTACCATTTACACTAACATTCATTATATATATATATATATATATAAATAATATGACAACAAAAGAATGAACAAGACCTCGATATTATGTAAAATAGAGGAATTTGTCTATAAATATAATAAAAGACAATTAGCTGCCTGTCAGAATAAAACTCAGACTTTCGGATGCCGGGGCTGAAGTCTGTTCCGGCATCTCATCGGTTATTAAGACAAACACTATGAAAAAAAACCGTTGGATAAAGGGAAATTACTCCAATAGGCATGGGGAATAAAGTAATACTTCGTTTATAGCATCCGCACATGCACACATATACCCACACACATACACGTAAATACGCACACACACATACACATGTATGTATATATATCTATATACATACTCACACATGCGTGTACATATACACACAAACACACACACACACACACACACACACACACACACACACACACATATATATATATATATATATATATATTCCTACGCATATACACACATACACACGCATATATACCCATGCACGCATCACTACGCTCAACACACATCTTTCCAGTGGAAAGTCCGGTCTTTGCGATGTGGAAAGTCCGGTCTTTGCGATGTGGAAAGATGGCTCATCTAGAAAAGTTGTTTAGACCCCGTTACATGTCTAAATTCAAGAACTGAACTTTTGGGGTCATGTCCACATATGGCACAACATTTGCTACGTTTTTGGACACCCCACCCCTAATATCACAAATAGAACCTATCCGTCTTCACATCGTCTCTCTGTACGGATGATGTATTACCTTCTGTTGTGTTCTTGTTCCATTTTGGGGATACATAACTTCACATAAAAGCATGTGTTAATATATGTGTGTGTGCACATCCATATATGTGTGTCTACACAGACACACACACATATGTTGCACTTAATATAATAGCAGTGCATATACATGTGTAACCATAGTCGTTTTAATCATTCAATGATACATACAGTAAAACTGAATATTTAGGCGCCTCAAGTTCCGTTTAATCTAAGTATTTATCGACTCATATTTGTAATCGTCAAACAGTAGGACATTAAAGTTTGCTTTAAGCAATTTAGTATTTCTAAAGTTCTGTCAATATAATCTTTAGTACTTTAAGTCTAAATTTCTGTAAGTTTTAAAAATCTGTTTCCTTTCAATTTCTTCCCAAAAATTCTCCAAGACTTTGTAATTATCCTCTCTTAAAACGTTAAATGAATAATATAGAGCAACCGAGTTGATAATTTATGTCTATCGCTTGAGGGGGAGTTAGTCTGTTTCTTTTTTTTTTTTATTCAGAATATACAAGCAGTACCACGATACCGTTTATAGGATTTTAATAATTAAGCTCGAATTCTTCAAGTGAATAAGTAATTTTCCTTTGAAATGATACGGTGTATGTCTGTTATCATTATCTACTTGGATATTAAGAAGCTAAATTTAGATTTTACATAGATGTCAATATGCATTGTTTGTATGATACAACGATGTATCTAAGTTAAATTATTAGGCCTTTTATGTCAATTGATTAACCCACTAAATGTATAGCATTAATATGAAAGGACTAATTAAGTGAAAGTAAAATTTGATAAGATATGGACTTCGACAAAAACTGTCAGCGTCATCAACGATTTGTCCAGAGCAGAATTCAGTAAATATAACTATTCAATAGAAAAGAAGCTTATCGCTGCTACCAGACATCAAAATTTTTATTATCACTGATATAAGAAAAGTAACATATACTGAGATAAGTCGTCTGAAACCACACTACAGAATGTGCATCAGCTTTTGCTGCCGTACCAAGACGTTCGTTAGATCAACGCCAGGCTCTAAGTTGTGAGATAGCTGTAACTTCCTCACATAAAATTCAAGAATAAATATAGAAACTTTACTAATACGTGAATGTGTTTATTATTTATTATTAAATATTCAGAATGCTACTCCTCTCTATTTTTCATTATATTTCTAATCTAAAAGTCAATTAATAACGTATTTCCTGTATATGAATATGCTCTGAAATAATTTTGCGCGATACTATCTTTAATAATGCAATGACTTTAGCATAAATGTGGAATTATTTTGCAATTTCAGTCTAATTAGTGACTTATATTCATAATTAGAAGGCTGATAAGCACACGGTCATTTCTCCGAACTATCGAACAGTGAAATTAAAGTGGTGAAAGGGCAGAATCATTAATGCGCCGGATAATATGCTCAGCTGTATTATTTCCGGTTATTTATGTTCTTAGTTCAAATGCTACCGAGGTCGTCTTTGCTCTTCACCTTTTCGGGGACGATAATATAAGTCCTTAGACACTGGGCTTTCCTCCCGCTTTCGAAATTGTTTGCCTTGTGCCAAAATTACCAAGAAACTTGAGGGTCAAGGATTGACAGAAGCCTTACTGCGTCGAAGAAAATACCGTGCAGTATTTGTTCTATAGCTTTACGATCAGGGTTCGAATCTCACCGCGGTCAGCTTAATATATTAGTCCTCCCGGGTCAACAAAATAAATTACTAGACTGATTATCGACTCTGGTCGATAATATCGTCTAATATTCTCCCTCCAAAACTGCGTTTAAATTAGAAAGCATTACCAAACTGTGTAACCATAGACTGATTGTCAACTACATGCAATCGGCCCAGTAGAACTCCACACGAAATGATCAACCCGAACCTAAAGCAGGAAGCGGCTGAAGACAGTGGTGTCCACTGGAATTGAACCCGACATCGAGTGCTTGTGAAGCACATGAATAATATATTAAGTTTTAGAAACACGTAATTTTAATTGAAACAACTAAATGCCAACTGAGATAAATTTTGATGATTCGTGGCTGAAGTGAAATTTCTGTGAAATAATTTCTAAATATTCGGTTATATTAATTCTTCGAAATTAATATAACCAAATAAAGTGGTTTATACACAGTCACATGCACAGCTAGTGAATGCTTTCAATTGTGAAATGACATTAATTTTGGAACTAGAACATACATGCCGGTGATGATTACATCATATGCTGTGATCCTGTTGATTATTCTGGTCATTGCATTGCAGTGTCACTGCTTTAATGTGCTTCCATAACAAAGTTTCAAAATTTTGTTGTTATTGCAATTGTTGTCGGGGATGTCGTTTTTACGTTGGTGGTGGTCGTCATCGTCGCCGTTTTCATGGTTGTGGTATTTATACTAATATTAATAGTCTCGTTGTTAATGTTTTTTTTTTATTGTTGTTTAGACCCAGATCAGCTGCATAGAATAGACATAGAATCAAATATTTTCAATCGCGGACCAAGCTGAATTCTTTTTTTTCTCTTTTTTTCAGTCGCTTCGTGTTCCGACTGCATCCATTCAGATGCAATTTGCAGAAGAATGAATATTTAACTACTCTTTTTAGCAAGTCAAAAAACTATATTCACTTTATTATGTTTAGTTTACTGAGACAATTAATCCTTTCTGCTATAGACACCATGCCTGAAAATTTGGAGGAGGCGGGTAACTCGATTACATCTACCCCAATGCACAACTGGTACTTATTTTATCGACCCGAAATGATGAAAGGCAAAGTTGAACTCGTGGATATATGAACACAGAACGTAAAGACGAACGATATGAACTGTTCATATTCTTTTCTATTCTAGGCACAAGACCCAAAATTTCTGGGAATGGACACACACACACACACACACACATATATATATATATATATATATATATATATATATATATATATATAGGTTGTCCCAAAAGTAGGTTTACAGTTATCACGCACGCACTTTAAATTTGTTTTAAAACATTTTATTACATTCAAATTTCTATCTTACATTTAACTAAATTAGCATAGAATAATGGTTTCATATTTTTTTTATTATTAAAATCTAAACTGTTAATATATGAATGCGAAATAGATAGTTGAGTAATTGTAAACCTACTTTGGGGGCCACCCTGAATATATATATGTATAGATATACATGTGTACGTGTGTATCTCTTTCTGTGTGCACATATGCGCACAAGTGCATACACAATTTTAGTTTTTTGCATAAAAAACGAATATGATATTAGAACTATTATAGCACGCTGTGCAAAATGCTTAGCGGCATTTTGTCTTCCGTTTTTTTTTTCGTTGTGAGTACAAATTCAACCGAGACTGACATTGCGTTAATTCTTTCGGGGTCGACAAAAGAAGTATCAGTTGAAGACTGGCGATCGATATAATCGACTGTCCCCTCCTCTCAAAATTTCAGACCTTGTCCCTATAGCTGAAAGGAATATTAAGCCTGTTAATATCATCAATATGGATTAACACTGTTCTAAAATTTATATCTAGTTTCCATAAGAGATCAAGTGAATGAGATCGCCGCCATTATTACTATACAAATAATATCCTATGTTCAAACTATTTGCAGTACAATAAAAAAAACTTGAGAATGAGACACCCATTGACGATTGGAGATTAAACCAATAGAAATATACTTTAAAAGTGAATATCGAAATAGTCTTCGTCTTTAAACTAGAAGTTAAAAGTGTCTCAAATCCACATCATGTCTTGAATTCTCCTACGCACTTCATTTCAGGAATTTTGACATTTAATTCTATATATATATCTTCCGTGCTAAGTATGGGTTCCAAGTAACAGCTTCTATCCGACACAATCTATCAGTCATGCAGTTCCGCCAATGCTGTTATTTAATTTACTTTTGTCATTCGTAGACATATGAGAAATAATTAGCTTCTCCTACTAACTCAAACAAGTGAATGTTAATGTTTCTAATAGGTAATGTGATTGTGAAAGTTAAAATATCAAATTTTCTCTTCAAGATATCGAATGTTATCGAATATTTTGTATCCTAACAGTTTCTAAGCACTAAGAGATATTTACTTATTCATTGTAAAGAAGACAGCAACAAAATTTACACTGCTTCCGTGAATACATATATATATTTATTTATGAGGCTCATCACAGATTTCGCATAAGTCACATGCATGCTCGAAGAATTTCACGTATTTCCGCTTTATTTCTAGCCCTAAATGGCTTATTCTTTATGTCTAGCACTATATATTTCTCCATTTCTAAGTTAAGGGTGAAAATAAAGCAACCCTGCAAAACACAACCGATCTTTACTCACAGACGCACAGAATAACAACAATCAAATAACGACAGCGGGGTGCACAACAAACATAAGCGATCTGACTGTTGTCGCCTGTACTCTTGACAAGAGATGTCAGTCTTGTAAAAAATCAGATACATTCACCGAAAAAGAAAACTATAAATACACTGGATTCCAAAAAACGCCGTTACAAGCGAAAATCGCAGCACACGACGGAAAAAGAATCACAGAAACTGTAACTAAGTCCTATTTTTTAAAACTTGTTTTTCCCTTGTTTTTCTCCCTCTTAACACAGAATTCTTCTTGTGAGAGTTCAACCCGGTTTCTAAAAAAGCAACACAACTTTTTGGAGATGTATGTATGTATGTATGTATGTATGTATGTATGTATGTATGTATAGCTATGTATAGCTATGTATGTATGTATATATTATGTACGCTCTATTGGGAATTATCCAGTTTCCTTTAACAAATTTCACTCACAAGGCGTCACTTGGCATGATTCTACAGTAGAAGCTACGCTGAAGATGCTACGCAATGGGATACAATCCGAAAGAACGTGATTGTGAAAGAAATGCAACCATACCTACGGCAACACAAACACACGAACGCACACGTACGCATGCGTAAACATATACGTGTGTGTGAATACTTTGTGATTAATTCGGCAAAGGAGGCAGTAGATTTTGCACGACCTTTTCTTTTCAGGACACCCTTAAACTTTTTCAGTAAAGATTCGTTGAATTAAATTCTATTCATTGTGCAGACATTGGGATTTTTGCAAAAGACTTCTTCGGGAAAAGAAGCCAATGTCTTGCTGGTGCCGATGTTAAACCCACTGGCAGGTTAATTCTGTCACTGAAGCATTCCTATATGGGGGTTCCATATAGCTTCTATGTACCAAAATTTAAACAAAGTTCTTAGGTCCACTCGATGCTATGATATAAGTCAGTTGCCTACTCTACGAAACAGTCGAACTGAAAATGAATTTATGTTGTTAAAGTCGAACATTAACGTAAAGTTATATCTCCGACCATTCCGTTTTTAATTTTCATTTTTTTATTTGCAGTCAATAAATTTAAATTCCCAATCGATCTATCAACATTTCAAAAGAATTGTTTCAATTTTTAAGTGCTAAAATAGTTTTAGATTTGCTGTTTATTTTTTACTGTTTCAATCGTATTTAAGATTCTACCTTTCATTTGAATTGCTAATTTGGTGGCTGCTATCGCTTGAATGTTTATACATACATATGTGTGTGTGTCTATACATAAGTACACACACACGCACGCACACACACACACACACCCAGACACACATACACCCAGACTCGCACACACACACATATATATATAATGCAAATGTACACTACACTTTAAACATAAACACTTATATATGCAAGGATATGTATATATTCACACAGACGCGCATATAAAATGCAGGAGGTGCAAATGAGGGTTGCTAAATCAAACTCCATTCTTCACCAAGTGCCACATATTGTAAGAGGCTCCCTGTAATAACAGTGTAGCAACACGGCGGTGCATCAGCATGGCCGCAGCTCTAAGCTAAAACTATAAATTTTAAAAAATGTATATATATGTATAAATACATACGTATATATGTATATGTGTGTATATATATGTATACATATATATATATATATATATATATA
>NC_068991.1:76415008-76415213 GCF_001194135.2 Octopus bimaculoides
TATATATATATATATATATATATATATATATATACATATATTCATATAAATATACATATATGTATATATGTGTATATATATGTATATATGTTTATATATATATATGTATATATACGTGTATATATGTTTATATATATATGTATATATACGTGTGTATATGTATATATATATATATATATATATGTATATATATATATATATATAT
>NC_068991.1:76415372-76418536 GCF_001194135.2 Octopus bimaculoides
TTTCGTTAGATTTCATCTTTGTTATTATAGGGGAATCTAGTTAATGATCCTCTAAGGTAAGTTCTTATGCTATATTGGTAACGGTTGCTACATCCTCTGGAAAATTATTATATATATATATATATATATATATATATATATATATATAGGATCCGACACCACTACGGTGACAATGTGAGCATATGTTTACATGCATCTCCCAGATCCTAGGTCAACGAGATGCCTCTCAACGCCCCCGGTTGACAGTTTTACAGAGAACCCATTTCTCGTCACCATTCACTATTAGGTCCAACAAAGGTTCAATCGAGAGACATGACAGCAAAGAGGAGCACACATTCACTCTCTGCGTACGATTAGACTCGGAAAGTTTGTGAGAAGCTCATTGACCCAATTGTCTGACTTTTCCGATGGTATGTAGCTCCGGACGTATGGTTGAATGACTAAATTCAAGCTTCTTTGGCAGTTCCTCAACAGTTACGATGGGATTTTGTTCCACTGGGGTTTGCAGGACGTCCTCGTCGATCTGTTCAGATCTTCCAGGACGAGGCTCATCTTCTAGGCTGTAGTTTCCGGCTCCGAATTTCTGGAACTACCGTTGACACTGGCTTGTACTTATTTTCCGGTCTCCATATGCTGCATTAATATTAATTATTACTAGTGAACTAAGGTAACACCTCTTTCCGTTGCGTTGTTGCCTTATTGAACTCATAGAGCACAATATGCCGAATATGCTCCTTTGTCACTTCCATTAAAGCTATGAAAAATAGCTGTTAAAATCGAACTGCACGCTTCAAAACTTACACACATACACGCACGCACACACATATATATACACACACACACACACAAACACACACACACACACACACGCACATATATATATATATATATATATATATACACACATACATACATGCATACATACATACAAGCATGTATGTGTGCGTATATGTGTGTGAATATACTTTTACTCTCCTTACATATGTTTATCTCTACATTATTTACATTTGACGAATATTTGTCCTCATCTTGTTTGTTGTTAACACAACGTTTCAGCTGATATACGCTCCAGCCTTCATCAGGTGTCTTGGGAAAATTTCGAACCTGGTTTCTCATTCCTAAGGTATTTTTCGATGTTATTATTATTATTATTATTATTATTATTATTATTATTATTATTATTATTATTATTACTATTATTTTTATTATTATTATTATTATTATTATTATTATTATTATTATTATTATTATTATTATTATTATTGTTCAGGTCACTGCTTGGGATCGGAGTCTGAGTCTTGGGGTTAGTAGCCCGCGCTCTTAACCACTACGATCTTAAACACTGCAAATAATGTAAATAATGTACATCATTCCTCATGTCTTTGATATAAAACTGTATGTTTATTTCTGTGTTCCTTTCTGTCGAAGAGCGTAGGCTCGAAACGTAAAAGACTTTCTCACTTCTCGAACGTTAAACTGTTTGTTGTTTGCACACCGTCTTCGCCTTTTATGTTTTTGTAAATTTTCACTATATATATATATATATATATATATGGGAGAATTTACGAAAAAAAACAACAACAGACGAGGACAGGTGGTGTAGACAACAAAAGGATGTATTAGTTTAACGCTCGGGAATACAGAAAGTCTTTAACATTTCGAGCTACGCTCTTCAACAGAAAGAATACGGAGAAAACATGGAGAAAAACACGGAGGAAAAAAATTGAATGTTTTGGTCAGCGATTAATCATGGCGACTGCTGGACAGGAATTTCGCGCAGGAGAGCTAAGAAAAAGGGGAGATAATAAAAGGGGAAACAAAAGGGGAAAGAAACGGTGAAACAAATACGAGGAGCTATGTGTGTGTGAGAGAGAATGCTGGTGATCTTGACGTAGGTATGTGTGAAAAAATGGGGAGGGGAGAAAGAAGTTGGTCAGTTGTAGTGTGTGCGTGGTGTGTGTTGTGAAGTGATGTGTGGTGTGATGTGAGGGTGTTGGGAGGTGGGTATATATACATACGCACACACATATTTATAGACAGACAGACAGACAGACACAGATAGATAGATAGATAGATAGATAGATAGATAGATAGATAGATAGATAGATAGATAGATAGATTATTTGTGTTTTTCAATGTAATATTATCCCTTTAATATATTAAACCTTTTTCACTCAAATGATTGATCCTATATTATCGAATCTTTTAAATACTGAAACCGAAATATTAGAAACCGGTTCCATGATCAGCGACATTTATAACACTCTGAGTAGTAACCGAGAATAGTCGCTAAATCGCAAAATTTACTCCCTGCTATTGTATTGATTATATATGTACTTTCTGTGTGAGAGTGTACGTAAGTACGCGGACGCTCACATAAGTTGTATATACACATTGATATATATATATATATATATATATATATATATATATATATATATATATATATATATACATTTATTTCTACTAAAATTAGATGTTTCATTTGTATTGCAAATACAGAAACATAATATTTATTAGGAAAATAATTATATATGTTCATTTGGTATTGTTATTTTATTCTCTGTTGGGGATTATAAATGTTCAGCTTTATATACTTTTATTAATTGTGAATCTCCGCAGGGTAAGCAATAATATCTTCAGTTCGGATAATTACTTATATATAACAACACTAATGAGCAATATATTAAAACTTTCTGTTCGGGATAATGTTTACCATGGCTGAAATTTTTATATTTGAATAAATTTCTTGTGTGTGTTTGATATTCCAAGCAATAGATAAACCTAAAAGTTGCCATAAGAAGAAATAAATTGCAATATACAAATATAGACCAAAACCGAAATTACAAGGCAGTCTCCCATCAGTGATCTTTAGAGAAACTTTCAGCATCACGTTTTCTCTTTGTCTGATATTTTGCGACGTAGATGTTTAGAATAAAATTCTTTATCATTCTTTAAGAAGTAAAATATTGATTTCCCGTATTGGTACAATGGCGCTATTTTTCTTTTGTATGGAAATTATGGATTAAAGAATTTCCTCTCGGTGTAATTCGACACAGTAAAATACTGTCATTAATCTCCACACTTTAAATACGATATTTTTACACACACACACACACACACACACACACACACACACACACACACACACACACACACACACA
>NC_068991.1:76418782-76421603 GCF_001194135.2 Octopus bimaculoides
TATATATATATATATATATATATTCAATATGCAGTTACAGTATGGCCGAATGGTTAAGAAATTCGTTTTGTAACTACGTGGGCTCGGTTTCAACCCCTGAGCGTAGCGTATTGAGTTAGTGCCATTTTGTATAGGACCTCAGCTTGTTAATGAAATTTCGTTGAAGGGAAACTGCATGAAGGTTTGTCAAGTGAATAGAACTGAAACGCGTTCCCCCTTCGTATGTTTCTTTGAATACAATGTAACTCTGGACACAGTTTGTAATATGACATCAACAAAAAGACAGCAGGTTGTGATTTATATAAAATTCCGCTGTTATTTCTAACAAGTTGGCTTACCACGTGGAATGTATATCTTTGAGTGTAGTACAAATACACACACACACACACACACACACACACACACACAAACACGGTGTCAATGATACAGAGATTTTCATACTGAAATTAACAGATAAAAGATATGCTCATCCCAAAATAATTAAATGTTATTACATCGTATTATTTTATGATTCGTCGTAGATTTTAATGATAGATAATTTCGAGGCGACGAACTGGCGGAACACCTACTGCATCAGAAGACGTCCATTGCGGTATTTGTTCCGACACTTTACGTTCTATGGGTAAAATCCCACCGAGATCGTTTTTGGGTTTCGTCCTTCACGTTGTGATAAAATGTAGTAACAGTGAAGGGATCTATTTTAAAACGGGGGCGCCAGTATTTTCTTAACGAAACACTAACGAAACACTTTGAAACTTGGGACACTGGTAGAATGTGTCATATAAAACATATTTTACTCTTATGTCTTCTTAACAAAAAAAAGGAATTCGCAAGTTATTCCATGTTAAAGTTGTCGTATTTCTGTAATTTCAACCAATCACTGACGTCTATTCAGCTGAATAGAGTTACTGCTGGGCGGTCATAAAAATGTTATTCCCTGTAACATATTTCATCCGGTTTAATCGTAATTTATACGCATATATTGCTTATATAATAAATTATGCTGTGCGTATCTATGTGTGTAACAATTTTAGAGTTCGGATTCTAGAGTTAGGGTTAGTTTTAGGGTTAGGGTTAGGGTTACGGTTACGGTTAATAGTCTAGTTAGGGTTAGGGGATTAATACGATATACACCGTTACAGCGCTAACTGTTTTCAACTGAATAGACGTCAGTGATTAGTAGAAATTATCGAAATAAGACAATTTTTTACATGAAATAAATTCGAATACAAAAATATTTTTCTGTTCTATAACACAAAATAGATAAGTATACGAAGTTTGAAAGTATTTCCGTACCAAAAACACTACATAAAACATAAATGAAAACTGGCGCCCCCGTTTTAAAATAGATCCCAGTATTTTGCTAACCTTATGCATAAATTAGAAGCTATTATTATGATTCTAATCATATGGGAAAATACGTGGCGCAACAATCCCTGAAATGTTTACGAAATAATATATTATTTTAATTCCCGAGTAATTCAACGTCTTTGCGGAAAGTAACGTTAGTAAAATCAACTAAGTGAATGGCCAAATTGCATGCTTGTTGGTGTGGGAGAATATAATTATTTAAAGACTAAATAACTCAGAGAGTTAGCCTGCATGTAAGCAACAGTTAAGTTATTGCAGCCATATTTAATGCAGCATTATTACCTGAAGTCGCTGATGCCTGCGAATCCTATGTCCCTAACGAGAATGATTTGTAACATTAGCATCAGGCTAAGCTAGGAAGTAGTTGTTTCTTAATCGTATGGTGGCCGCTGGATGAACGATACTTGAAGGGTAATGGATGGCTGATAAGTAATGTTGATTCAAAGAGAATTTGAACACAGAGCAAGGATGTACGCAGATATGGCTGCGCATCGTAGCGTGTGTAACACGTAATTATTCATGTAAACCACGCACACCATTCCTGGATGAAAATTGTCGCCTCCTCATCATAGAAGAAGAAGAAGAAGAAGAAAAAGAAGAAGAAGAAGAAGAAGAAGAAGAAGAAGAAGAAGAAGAATGCAATTAGCCCTCTTTATGATTTTATGTGCGTGCATGTCTGTATATGGCTTTTGTTGTTTTCTTTAATTATCTTTAAAGGTGGGGGAAATATTCAATTATAATGTATATTTGCATAAATTAGATTTTAGTTCATAACATAACACAATCATTTGAAAAGATAAGGAAAGCAATTTCTCTAAGATAATCCATGGATGACGAAGATGGAATTACACCACGCGATATATTTTGCATTTTATTGCTATTGTTCTCATTATTAATACTATTGATGTTCTTGTTTATGTTGTTGTTATACCAGAAAATATAATGTGTGTGAGTGTGTTTGCGCGTGTGTATATGTACACATACACACACAGAGGCTCATAGAATTTCCAGTGGCAAGATAATACACAACAATACTTCTTCGTATCACTCAGTTAATTAGACTAGAACAATTAACGCCTGCTTAAGGATTTTGCTAAAGAAACCATTCAGATAAAAACAGAGGTGAGAGGCTGTGGGCGTCTAGGAGTGTGTTTACGTTGCGTATTTCATTGCGAGTATCTAAGTATGAATTTGTTTGTTTCTATGACTATGTATGTCTCCGTGTGTGTGCGTGTGTCTGTGTGTGTCAGTGTGCGTGTCTGTGTGTCTGTGCATAGAATCCTCACATATTTCTAGATATTTCTCTCACCATTAATTGTATGCAAATGTAGTAAGGCGAGCATGCGCGGATGCGTGCAGATTAGTGAGAAGGCAAGCATGTATTTATGAGTGCGAGTATGTGGGAACGTAAGTAGGTATGCATGTGTGGACGTATGTATATATATATATA
>NC_068991.1:76421821-76423505 GCF_001194135.2 Octopus bimaculoides
GTGATTGGTAAGTGTCCTGACTGTTGCCATAGTAACGAAGGAAAAAGCACGCGGAGTAAAGCCGCTTGGCACAGATTGACATTGAACTTTGCTGTCCGTGTGCACCAAATTTTAGCACTCTAGTTTACTTCCGCTGTTTACGGCAGTGCTTGGAAGGAACGGGTGTGACGTGTGATCGTCCCATTGAACATGACAGAAAGTTGTGCAGAGAATCTGCATCAAATTTTGCCAAAACCTTCGCGATACCTATTCAGTGGCCTGCGCAGAGTTTTCAAAATTTTTTTCATCGTTACCGCCATAATCAAGGAGATGGAACTGAAACCCGAGTGTCTTTTTGGTCAGCTGAAAGCAGTTTTGGCACAAACTTGTCAGACCGCGTCTCATACCCAAATCTTCTGTGATAATGGACGGAACTGAACCGTAACTAATCAGCACTCCTCTGATAACTCACGGATGGCAATTCGACGACATCCCCTCACAGATGCATGAACATCTGCAATGATTTTCTCAGTTCTGGTTGGGGGCCCGTCAAGACGTTCGTCAATAGCGACATTTTTCGGCCATCTTGAAAATATCAGAACCACTCGTACACTTGTGTGCGGCTCATACACTCTTCTCAATACACTTTCTGTAACTTTGCATCGGCCTCTGAGCGGGTATCGCCATGACAACTTTGTTTGTCATGGTCAATGCGACGATCACATGCTACACACCTTCCTTCCAAGCACTCCTGTAAACAGCGAAAGTGAGCCAGAAGTTTAAAACTTACTGCGCATGAACAACAAATTTTGTTGTCAGTCTTTTCCAAACGACTCCATTCAATGTATTATAGCTTCGTCACTATGACAACAGTCCAGATATTTATTGATCAGATCTCGTGTGTGTGTGTGTGTGTGTGTGTGTGTGTGTGTGTGTTAAGAACACCTGTAAGGAGGTGCTTTATCCATTCACCAAAGTGAATGGAGCCTTGACCAGGAGGAACTGAATTCGTCAGACGGTATCCATCCTTCATCCGGTGTTTCGACCCTGAACCGTTTTTCTGGTGGGTCATCAGAGGTGACCCAGTGAGTGCTTCCCAACTCCTCCTGGCTTCCAGCTTAACTCTCTCTATATATACATATATGTGTGTGCGTGTTTGAGTAATATGTATAGTACATGTGAGAATTTATACATACATACATACATACATACATACATATAAACCTATATATAAATACATACATACATACATACACACACAAACATATATATATATATATATATATATATATATATATATATATATATATAATGTAACACACACAGGCAAAAAATTATTAAACAGTCATATATATTCACACGCACAAATTGTAATGAAATAATATCACAGTGACGTCATATGAAATATCATTTTTTAATCGGAACAGCTTTCAGTGTAGACAACATTTACAACGAAGAGTATTCCAACTTGAAAGACAACTTTCTAATTAGAGTTTTATTGTATTGCATTATTTATTTTGTTATTGTTCAATAAAAATTAACAGATTTTAATGACAAATTCTGATCGCACTTTGTGTAATTAGATATATATGTTCGTCTAATCAGTATTATCACTTTCAACAACAACAACAACAACAACAACAACAACAATAATAATAATAATAATAATAATAATAATAATAATAATAATAATAATCCTCTTTAA
>NC_068991.1:76423621-76425152 GCF_001194135.2 Octopus bimaculoides
CTTTCAACAACAACAACAACAACAACAACAACAACAATAATAATAATAATAATAATAATAATAATAATAATAATAATAATAATCCTCTTTAAAAAAATAAATATGGAATATTATAGTACTTCATGCTGCCATCGCCATAAATGTAATTAAAACTTTCATCTGAATTCTTCATTATTGTCTTCGTCAATCTTTTCATGACCACCCTCACTATCATTGTCAACATCATTATCATCAACATTATCACTTTTATCATCATCACCATCACCCATCACCCCCATTGTCCCCACCGTCGCTGTCACTAACATCGTCATCATTACTGTCACCACTGTCGTCACCATTACTGTCATCATCATCGTCATCATCGTCATCATCAGCATCATCGTCATCATCATCAACAATGCCTCCACCACCACAACCACCACCACCACCACTATCATCATCATCATCATCATCACCATCATCATCGTCAATGTCATCATCGCCATCATCGCCATCATCGTCATCATCATCATCAACACCACCACAACCACCACAACCACCACCACTATCATCATCACCATCATCATCATCATTGTCATCATCATCATCGCCATCATCGTCATCATTATCATCATCATTTAAAAGACGTTTGTATTTCACATATAATAACTGTAGAATTTACAGATTATAACATTGTGCTTGACATAAGGAATAAATTGCAATTTATTCCTGTCGTTCCAGTCGCAATTATCCATTTTTTCAGTAAAATCCCTAAGGGAAGATTCAAGAGATAATTCCTTGCCTGTCTCTCATTTCTTTATTATTTTGGGTTTCGGATTGCACATCCGAAATAATTTACAACATATTGTAGTCTCAATTCAACATCGAAGTTGTTTCCGAAACTGTTACAAATATTAACATAATTTTCTTCGTGTCATATACTACACATTATGTATTTAGAAAATCATCCTTAATGTCTTCGTAGTTTTGTTGTCTATGACCTATGATAGTCTCACCACTCACACTGTAAGTGTTGTTGAATTAATTAGCCAGTATTTATCATTCTGATGCAAACATTTAGACCCGGTGTTTGATTTTAGTGCATCTTCCTATTTCACAGTCACCAATCTTGGAAGCAATGAAATATAACGTGTTTATAGATGGTGTTAATCATTGTTTGATTAAATTGTTTAAAAACAAACAGCTAACAGGGTAACTGCCAAATGTCCAATCCTCTTCTTTCAATATGATTTTAATCATATCACGATAGGTATTAACCCTTAAGAGGACTCGGCAGTTGGGAACAAATTATAAATACAACATACAGGGAGATGACATCCATGAAGCGATATGAACACGAATCTTGATACGTTGTCCTGTCTGTCCTAATATGTCTTCATAGATGCATAAACATATACATAGATAGATATAGATATAGATTTATATTGCTCATATATAAATACACACACACACGTGTGTATGCCTGTGCGCGTATACATATATGTGCAGCACCAACAGTCACCAGTAAATGTTCCCTTATATATATATATAT
>NC_068991.1:76425232-76427772 GCF_001194135.2 Octopus bimaculoides
TATTTAAGAGATGAGGAATTATTTACATTATTTACATTATTTACATTTGACGGATATTCGTCCTCATCTTGTTTGTTGTTAACACAACGTTTCGGCTGATATACCCTCCAGCCTTCGTCAGGTGTCTTGGGGAAATTTCGAACCTGGGTTCTCATTCCTATCGATGTTACTATTATTATTATTATATTATTATTATTATATTATTATTATTATTATTACTACTATTATTATGGCGTAGTGGTTAAGAGCGCGGACTACTAACCCCAAGGTTCCGAGTTCGATTCACGGCAGCGACCTGATTAATAATAGTAATAATAATAATATAATAATAATAATATAATAATAATAATAGTAACATCGATAGGAATGAGAGCCCAGGTTCGAAATTTCCCCAAGACACCTGACGAAGGCTGGAGTGTATATCAGCCGAAACGTTGTGTTAACAACAAACAAGATGAGGACGAATATCCGTCAAATGTAAATAATGTAAATAATATATATATATATATATATATATATATATATATATAAGGAAACCAGACAGAGATGATTATATATTAGTAATACTATATATTACGCAGGAGTTTATTATTGCGCATCTATTATGTAATCATATATTGGTTTCTCCACCGACAGAATCAGTAAATATGTTAAACGAGGAAATTCAATGTTAACGATTACTTGTAGTAGGCTAGTACATATTCTATCGAACCTGATAAGATGATAAAAGGCAAAGTTGAATCGGTTGGATTCAAAAATCAGGACGTACAGGGAAGTTATTAAATATGGCAGACTTCAATCAGACGCTCTACCGATTTTACAAATCCACCATCCTTTTATGAGTATATATTATGACAGAGATACACTTTTGCTATGGACATAAACTTTGTAATAATAAACCATTTAGTAAATATGTTATATTGCTATTAATATGGAAGCATCTCTCTCTTTCTCTTTCATTTTCTATACATATATGTGTGTTTTTGCATGTGTGTTTACGTGTATGTTTGCGTGTGTGTGTGTGTGTGTGTTTGTATCATTCTATGTATAGATATACAAATATATGTATGTGTGCACGTACATATGGATAGATAGTATTTGCGACTTGCACTGCATTCTGGTCATTTGTGAAGTTATATACGATGCATAAATATAGCAATATAATACACATGGTTATATATGAGATTGGAGACAATACAACCTGGTATAATGTACTCTGTGTCCAGGAAACGCTATGAAAAACAAACACTTACACATACACACAAACACGCACAAATACACAAACACACATACACATATACATACAGTTACAGAGACACTGACATTTTATAGTCAGTCACTAAAATAAGGGGAGAATTCTCAACATAGTGTATAGAGTAGAATTCATTTTCTCGCTACTTTTCAACATCCTTGCAATCAGCAGATGTTCTCCATTTTGTTACTGTGGTTCATTTTTATGTACAGGTTGGAATGATTTCATTCTTTTCCATGTTGTAGTCGTTTACATGAGCCAGTTCCTTATTTGTGATTTAGAGTAGCTTATGTTTACGATTCATCTGTTTTTCTCATTTCATTGGTCGTCTTCACATTTATTTCCAGATTGCCACTTATTATTCACTCATGCCTTTCACATCGCTGCCATGCTATCACTTTTCATTGGCGACTTTAATACTTATCCTCTCTTTACTTGTAAGATTATAGATTTGGACATCATACTACATTTCGTAAAAGTTGTTGACAAGAATATCAAACCAACAAAAATTACAGACCCATAACCTGCTTAACAACAATGTAAAATACTAACATCTCTCTTAACTGAATATAGCTATAGTTTTTAATAGAAAGTGTCATCTTCCCTCATGAGCAAAAGGATGTAAACGTTGGTCCTATGTTTGTAAAAATCAGCTACTCATCAATACGATGACCTTGGAAGATTGTCATAAACAACACAAGAACTTGTCGGTAGTCTGGATAGACTATAAAAAAGCTATTGAGAGTCTTCCACATAGCTGGATTAAGAAATGTCTGGAAATTTATAAAATAGCCCCTACTCTGCGAAACTTCCTATCCGTAAGTATGAGATCATGGAGAACCAGTCTGACTTTGAACAGTGACAATGAATCTCTCAATGCTGGAGGTGGCATTTTCCAGGGTGACTCTCTATCACCACTCCTCTTTTATCTAGCCTTAATACCTCTCTCGAAATCGCTCGATGATGTACAATATGGCTATAAAATGTTTGAAAAAAATATAAATCATCTCTTTTACAAGGATGATTTAAAGCTCTTTGCCAAAAATGACCAAAAACTCAAGGGCTTACTAGCAATTGTTGAACAATTCAGTGGTGACATCAGGATACAATTTGGCCTCAATAAATGTGCAAAGGCTACATTTATCAAAGGAAAAAACGACAGAAACATCCAACGTTAATCTTGACCATCAGAATGTTACGAAGGAGTTAGAACCAGCGGAGAACAACAAATACCTATGGGTATTTGAAGGGGACGGAATCAAATATTCAGTGATGAGGGAAAGGATCA
>NC_068991.1:76427782-76428395 GCF_001194135.2 Octopus bimaculoides
AAATATTCAGTGATGAGGGAAAGGATCAGAAAATAATGTTATCGCAGGGCAATACTCAAAACAAAGCTGAATGCAAGAAACAGGATCGAAGCGATCAATACATTAGCCATACCGGTTGTGACTTACAGTTTTAATATTATTAACTGGTCAATTAGTGAAATACCTAGTCTTGACAGAAAAAATACGAAAACTGTTGACAGAATGCCCGAGGAATGATAGCAAAGGGGCTGATTCCCACCTAGCTCAGATATCAGGAAACTCCAAAATGGCAGGAATTCAAAATATAATGGTCATGGGAACTGCCCATATCCTACGTAAAATACTGTCTACGTAATCTCAAATTTTAAACCAAACTTATAATTTTCTTGTTTTCTTAAACAATCTCTAGAACAATACTATGTGCAAAACCAAATATATGACACCCTAGGCATAACACCAACTTGAACTTCTAACTTGTTGTCTCTTTAGGACTTTGGGTGAGACTTGGGGTCACCTACTACAAATACAAAGCAAAAGTCAAGTATAATAATAATAATAATAATAACAATAATAGTATTATTATTATTATTAATAATAATAATAATAATAATATGTGTATATATATATGTGCTTA
>NC_068991.1:76428405-76429122 GCF_001194135.2 Octopus bimaculoides
TATATATATATATGAGCACGCCCATGTGTGCGCTCGTCTGTGTGAGTGTGAATATGTGCAACATTGCTTGTCAATGGTCGTTTATTTCTGTCAAAAATACAAATTGCCAGCATCTCATGAATACAAAATTTATTCATCACAAAATATATAATATAAAACAATATAACTACACACACGCACAAACACGTGCGCGTAGACACGCAGATACACATAAATATAAATTCAGATTTCAATTCGTTTCTTTTATCACAAAACACATTCCTTCGTACACTGAACTATTAAAATTTTTTTATTGGCCATTTGTTTAAATTTAAATCATAGAAAACAAAAGGAAAACTAAACAAAATTATATAAAATTATATGAATATTGCATAATCACAAAGTATACAATGTGTTACTATATTCACACAGACACGCACACATATGTATTATATGTACATATAAATTCACAGGTATTCATATCTATATAGATCTATGTGAGCCATTCACATCTCAAGCCAGAAAGCTATTACAGCAAGTTTAACTCACTGATCTCAATTCTAAACATAAACGAGACGTTTAACTGTCAAAGACATCTGCAATATTGATATCACATTTCTCATAAACTTTTGGACCTATTGTGAGTAAGAATGGAAAAATTGAGCCATAATACACACACACACACACACACACAAACGTACACGCTCAATCACACACATACACACACACACACACACA
>NC_068991.1:76429213-76432262 GCF_001194135.2 Octopus bimaculoides
ATATATATATATATATAAATTTAAATAATAATGGTAAAAAATTGAATATTAATTTAATTAATATCATTTTAAACCAGTGGCCTAGCATATTGAAAAAATCTGAAGATTCAGAAAAATTATATTACATACGTATAAGAGGGATGACCACTAAGTGGACATCCAATATTCTAGATGTAGACCCCATATGGTCTGACCACTAAGAAAAGATTGTTCTCAAGAAAATTCAGCAAACGCCAGAACGTAAGGGAGCAAAACAAACGAAAAGATACAAAATATAATGATTCGTCACATACCAGATTTCATTGTTACCACTTACATATTACATAAGTAAAAGTCCGCAATTCATCAGTTTGACCGTCATAGCAAAAAATAATATGCAGAAATATGCACGCGACGTCCACACGAGATCGAACATGCATATAGTTTTTGCCAATATTTTCTTAGTGGTCAGACCATATGGGGTTTACATCTAGAATATTGTATGTCCGCTTAGTGGTCATTTCTCTTATATGTATATATATATATCCATATTTTAATTATATATGTGCGTATAAGAGCAGATGTGGCTTATTCTTTGCTCTCTTTCTCTCTCTCTCTCTCTCTCTCTCTCTCTCTCTCTCTCTCTCTCTCTCTCTCTCTCTCTCTCTCGGTGTATCAACATACAAGTAGCCAGAACTGCATGCTAAGGAGATCTCGGTATTCTAGTCGGATATCTTTTTCTATACTAAGCTCCAGGAATGACACAGACCGCACTGATTGCTGCAACACATCTAGATGCACAATATCATACCCCTACCCATGGGAGAGATGAAGGATGAGTCGAAACGATCGTCGTGCTGAATAAGGATTTGTGCTAAATCCGCTTCCAACTATATATATTTATATATATATATATATAGTAATTCAGTTTTGGGGTATTAATCGATATGCTAGTCTATTTCAGATAAGGCAAAAATAACCTAATGAGTATATCTGACAGTAAACTCATGGTGTCAGTTTGCACATCACGAAATAATACTTAAAGGATATAACCAAAATTACCAGCAGCGTATATAATATGCTTCATTAATTATATCGTATGAAGGAACGGTTTGAGAAATGTTGAAAAGCAATCTGACATCTAATTGTGTGTACCTATTATTTTTTGCCATCAGACCTAATCTTATTCTTTTATATGTTGCAGCCCAGAGACTGTGGCCATGCTGGGACACCGCCAGTGTATTACTTCAGCTTTGTGCTATACATATAAGTGGGTCTGTTTGTCTGTGTTTCTTTCCCACCACTAGTTGACAGGCGGCGTTGGTTTATTTACGACTCTGTACACTAGTGTTTTAGCTTAGGAAGCCGATAAAATATCAGGCTTTAGAAAAGGACTGGGCTTGATGCGATCGACTAAAACTCTTCAAAGCGGTGCCACAGCATGGCCGCAGTTCAATGATTGAAACAAGTGAAAGATAAAAGATAGCTGCTGAGACAAAAAGAAACAGCGGTAGAGTTAAAAGTAGACAAATACGTCTTCAGTTTAATATCTTCTGTAACGATCTGAAGAAAGTTTAAAATATTTATTTTCCGATAAAATAGGAAATAAACGTTGTGTGAAATGACAATAAAGTCTCTGTGATGAGAAAGAAATGTCGTATATAAATTTCTAAGGAAGAAATTTTCTGCTGCTTGCATTCCACCACCATTCATTCTATATGCAGTGAACCAATCGCATTTAGATGACATGGAATTTTAGAATTGTCTACGGGAAGATCTCTTCATAAACGTATGTTATCAACATTATATAAAAGAAAGCGAGAGAAACATCGTCACATCAGACTTACTAGGAAGACAGACGCGTTTCACCTTTGCTGAGATATCTTAAAGTATGTTGTTTTTCACAGGTTCCCAAATAAGAATCAAAGCACGAATTTTTTTTAATAAGGTCATGATTGAATATTGAAAATCTTCCACAAAGGCGAACCGCATTTGTGGCTCTCGTGAGTCATTGTTACGACGATGGACTTCTCCTCTTTAATCGATATATTTTGCTTTAATACAGTAATTCTAAGAAGTGACTTAATCGCAGCCAGGTCCACAGTTTTGTGGTTTCAAAGAAGGTAATGATATACGGATAAACATATACATATACATTACTAGAATGTAATTTATATTTATTGCATCGCTACGCACGTTTCTTCAAGTCACATGATTTTAACATCAACGTCCATATCCTTGGGCGTAGTACAGTTTAGTCAGTATTATCCGTAGGCATCCGGTTCATCATCACCATTGATGATGATCTACATACCTAGATTGGCCTTCATATTGGCAAGAGATAAACAACCCTTTGTGATTCATCCACTCATGCAGCATCACCAGATCAAATTAATCAATGATGATGAGAACCCGGATGCCGACGCATAATACGGACTATACTGTACTAATCTCAAGGGTACGAATTCTGATGTTAAAATCATGTGATTTGTGGAAACGTGCGTAGCGATGTATTAAATAATTATAAATGCAATCCTAGAATTATTGTTATTATTATATTTATCGTACATTATATCGGTATAACCATGTTTCAACCCCGCAAAAAGCTGACTGACTTGTCAGTATCATTAGACGTAAGCCGGCATAATGAAATAGGAGCTTTATTTGTATATCCCTTACGTTACCATAAGCGAATCTATTTTCTATCCCTGTTTATTTCTGTGTTCCTTTCTGTCGAAGACCGTAGGCTCGAACCGTAAAAGACTTTCTCACTTCCCGAGCGTTAAACTAATACATCTGTTTGTTGTTTACACACCCGTCTTCGTCTTTTGTTTTTTGCAAATTCTCACTATATATATATGAAAACCAGTGGATAGATTCCACTGAAATTAGATAAATAACCTTCGAGCAGATGGTCAGCAGCGCCGCCTGGCTAAGGCTTGGCTACTCTGCATTGACAAGGGGCAACACCCTGAAACTAGTCTAGTCTGCAGATGCCAAACCAGCAGGGGGACACTGCTGACCTCCCCTGTTCGAGGGTTGTAAAGGACACAGGTTTCGTGTGTCACAT
>NC_068991.1:76434578-76436824 GCF_001194135.2 Octopus bimaculoides
ATATATATATATATATATATATACAGGGTGCAATGGGCAAATTGTCGACATTTTCTATTTTTCATTTCGAGCATGCGCATTGTTTGTTTTTAATTTTGTAGTCTACGCAGTATAGTAGGGTCAGTTGGGCACCATAACGCAATTCACTCTGCCAGAAATTTGGAAATGACATGCTGTACTGCTTGGCGTTCGCGCCGGAAACTCCAATACAAACATTTCAGAGGGTTTGGGTATCAAACTGGGGACAGAGAGGGAACTAGGACTCCTCAGACTTTTGACGCATACTCTTATTGTTCCTATCCATAGCTGCAACATTTTCCAATTTTCCTAGATAAATATTTCTAGTGACTGAAAAAAATATTGGTTGTTAAAATGAAAATTAAAATAAAAATGATTATTACAAGCATCGATTGTTCGAGAACTATCAGTTATATCCTATTAGTATCTTAATCTTGGAAAATAGCTAATTCTGGCCAAATACAATTTTGTGTAGATTCTATAAATGTCAAGGAAAAATATTGGATATTTCAATGAGACTGGAAAGAATTATATTCATGATGATAATTTGTTTCTTTTGTGAAGTCTTATTAAAGTTTATTAAACACCGCGTAATAAAAACCGTAGAATTCAATTATGTGAAATATATTAATTGATGCAGCCCAGAAAATTAGCCTGTCAAACATAACGGTTTTTGCAACTATTTTAAATTTCCTCAAATTCAACAACATTGACGAGAACGTTTCAACCATGACAATTGTGATGAGAATAATGATGATGATGATAATAATAATAATAATAATAATAATAATAATAATAATAATAATAATAATAATAATAATAATAATAATAATAAGAGAATGCCCATTGATGATCTCCTCATCATTTGCCGAATG
Organism: Octopus bimaculoides; assembly: GCF_001194135.2. NCBI lineage: Eukaryota > Metazoa > Mollusca > Cephalopoda > Octopoda > Octopodidae > Octopus > Octopus bimaculoides. The sequence goes on from NC_068991.1 coordinate 76,435,472, forward strand.
TATTTACAGACCTGTAGAATTTGATGTATTCACCAAGCTGCCTCTGGCTCTCCTACTATTCCCTTTAACCCTCAAATATTTATGATTATCTCAAGTACAAGATTCGGTGTGTTTTGTGTGTGTGTGTGTGTGTGTATGTGTGTGTGTGTGTGTGTGTAGGTTAGTAAAGGTATGTTTATGACATTTTAAATTCTGAAGGCAAATTCACTGCAGTTACTTTGGAGAATGTTCTAAACAGAACAGAGGGTGTCAGGTGGGATGGAAGAGTCGATGAATAGGTCACAGGTGAGTGACGAAAGATTTCCAGACTGTAGATATACGATAGAATAAGAACAATGATACGCGAGTGAAGAACGAATATATAGTGCGTGTGTTTACTTGGAAAGAAAAAAATGAATGACAATCCCAGAGAATGTTCCCTTATGGTAAAAGGTGTGAAAACACCAAATCTGCCCAGTTCTTCCATCTAGTGGATTTACAGACGAGCGTTCCTGCTCTTTAACTTGCTCCCAAGGAGAAATATGGAAGCGAGGCAACCCTGGGCAGATCCATAGCCATAGCTTTATCTAAAAAACGGTCAACATCAGTGACTGAATTGTGGACCGTCTGGTAGCTGGTAGCTATATGAATATCAGCATCAGTGCCAAGCAGTGATGAAGAATAATCGAACTTTAAGTTAGTTAAAATAGGTTTCTGAAATGATTTAGCCTTTTACTATTAGGTCGTCAAGTATGAAATTTGTAGAAAAGAAAACCAAGTTTGCTAATGTTTTATTAATACAAGGAATAGTTTTATTCATCAAAGTATGCACCCGTTTTGTCAATACACTTTTACCATTTCAGCGGTAGCTTGTCCAGCCTGGTACTGTAAAAAAAATATTTCTAAATGGAGAGACCTATGTCATTCCACAGAATATTTAAAACTGGCAATCTTACCTCCCTTCAAGGCATTTTATTATATAATCATTTTAACCCGTACATTCAGACATTCATAAAACGGTTAGTTAATACTTGAAGGAGATTTTAGCTGCCAATAATTACAGGCCACGCAAGCCTGTGAGCTTCTTTCGGCATCGGAATACAAATTCTGTCCACACCACTGACAGGATAATTTATTCCGTGTTATTATTTATGAGTATTTCATATACATACATTTCGAAACACATGGGAAAATTAATATGAATAACCAGTCCATATTTTTAGATAGCAAATTAAATATTAATGGATATTTAATTTAATAAAGGCGAATACAGATTTTCATTTAGATTTCAAGGCAGAACTGCATTCAAGCGTATATACGTATACACGCGTTTATGCAAGAACACGCATACAAATATATATATATATATATATA
>NC_068991.1:76436999-76438068 GCF_001194135.2 Octopus bimaculoides
AGAAGAACAAACACAAAAACATAACAGCGCGAAGATGTGGTACATGTAAAGCATTAGCAGACGCTCAGGGAAGTAAATAAAGATGGTTTAACATTTCGAGCTATGCTCTTCTTCAGAAACAGAGGAAAGTCCAATAGAAAGGAAGACACAGGAAGAAAAACGCCAATGATTCACATGTGGTTACATTTTGAAATGACCGGAAGGGAATGGGTGAAAAGGTTTTAGAACAGGAGAGTGTAAGAAAAGGATTTATGTGTGCGTATGTGTGTGTATGTGCGTGCACGCAAGTCTGTGTGTGTGTGTAACAGCATGTGTGTGCGTATGTGTGTGTATGTGTTGTGCGCATGGTGAGTGTGTGCGTGTGTGATTTTGGCTGTTTATATGCATATGTGTGAGTGAACTTTGTGTCGCTTAATTTTGTAGGAAGAATTCAGTAGCATGGTAGCAACACCGGTGGTCATTTTGTGTAGTTGTGTGTCTCTTCACATGTGCATATGTGTGTATGTGTGCTACAGAGCTGTGTGTATGTGTGCTACAGAGCTGTGTGTATGTGTGCTACAGAGCTGTGTGTATGTGTGTGTGCGCAAGGTAATCTATATTCATAGATATGAAATTAAACATCTATAAATATGTAATTTGATACTTAAAAATATAGATATTGAATATATTTCGTTTTTGGATTTGGTTTGCAAGATTCTTTATGTGAATTTGTATGTTGAAGCATATTCTGTTGTGTCTGGGGAGAGTCGTTCTCTTGTAAATGCTTTATAATTTAACACACTCATATACACAACATATACGCACACGCGCACACATACTTCAAACTGCCAGTCAAACACCTTTCTACCGACCATTCCTCTACGCACATGTGAAGAGACACACAACTACACACTGTTGCTACCATGCTACTGAATTCTTCCTATAACATTAAGCGACACAAAGTTCACTATACATACACATATAAACAGCCAACGTCACACACACCACACAGACAACACATACACACACACACAGACAACACATACACACACACACACACACACACACACAACACATACACACACACACA
>NC_068991.1:76438092-76441231 GCF_001194135.2 Octopus bimaculoides
CACATATAAACAGCCAACGTCACACACACCACACAGACAACACATACACACACACACAGACAACACATACACACACACACACACACACACACACACAACACATACACACACACACAACACATACACACACACACATAGTCAAAACTATTGAAGAGATTGCAAGACGCAACGAAAATTTTAGTAAAATAAAAAAGGTAAAAAAGAAATAAGTGGAAATCTTACTGGTGAGTGTGTTAAATTATAAGGTATTAAAAGAGAATGTCTGTCCCTAGACACAACAGAATATGCTATTGTTCTTCAATATATCTAAACGTATAACTGGCTGCATAAAATATATCCTTGTATTGTCCAACGTTCAACAGTTCTAAACACTAAATGTATATAGAAAAGCACCTTCTATTCGTGAAAACATAGAGCTGGAATACATAAATAACTAGAACATACACTCCCTCTCACAGATACACACACTTACACACATACACACATACACTCACATACATACATATACACACGCTCACATGCACATACACACAATCACAGACACATACACACACAGACAAATAGGCACACACACTCACACACATACGCATACAGTCACACACTCACATACACACACACCCACACACATACACTCTCACACACACAGACACACACATTCATACACACATGCATAGACACTCACACACATACACGCACACTCACATACACAGACACTCACCCACCCACATACTCCTCACACACACACACACACACACATTTATGTATGAGTGCCTGTATGTACATATGTATATATGTATGCACACAAACACACACATATTATCAAATCAATGAATACAAAATAGACAAAATCAGAGACGACACAAGAGAGACAAGTTCTAACAAATGTTGTATTAGCTTCACGCTTAAAGGAAGAGAATGCATCTTGACGTTTCGGATGTTTGATATTTATTGGAAGTGAACAGAGGAAAATCAATGGAGGAGGCTTAAAGAGTTTTCTTTGTTGGAGGGTGAAAAGGGTAGAAGCCAGTTGGGAAGGCAGTTATATGGGGAAGTTAAGAAGTGAATAGGACGAAAGGACGAAAGACGATATAGACCGTGAGGAATTTGAACGTAAGGTCGAAGAGATGCCGCTACGCTTTTTCTCTGGCGCCAGTTAATTGATATGATAGTGCGTACTGATAGACACATAACAGCAAAGCAATTTGAAAAATTGCCGAAATATAAGGATCTTGAGATTGAGATATATAGGACGTGGCAATCAAAATCAAAGCCATCCCTGTTGTTGTGGGTTCTTAGAATGATTAAGAAAGGTAGTAACAATTTTTTTGACTAGATCTCTAGGAAACCAAGAATCTGAAAAATTCTGACATCAACTGCCCAGATTTTCAGGAAGTTTCTCTCCGTCTTATATATCTGTGCCTTTCATCAATTGCAGTATCACCACTTTGGATCTACTCAGTTTTCCACTACGTTATTATTATTATTATTATTATTATTATTATTATTATTATTATTATTATTATTATTATTATTATTATTATTATTATTATTATTATTATTATCATTACTGCGTGAGAGAGCAGTACATGCCATCAAAGTGTCACTGGGGTACAAATATACGATGCCCAATCTACCCATCGTGACTCTCCGTCTGATAAGGGTATACTAGACACACGCATCGCAACCATATGTGCACGGCATGGTGATCTCATATCAAGACAAACAGCACGTGATCTTGCAGGTTGGACCCAATTAGAATTTTCTTCAGGTCGAGTAGGTTTCTTTAAGGATGTTGGACGAAACAATCATGTTTCCAGATGTGAATTATTCAAATCCCAAAGAATTCCTCTCAAAACATGGCTCTGATGGTCCCCCACTACTTCTGCCCGTGATCAGAGATGTATATATTGTCATCCACTGGTAGAGGTTAAACTACTGACAAGCAAATCTAGTATTGAGCAAATATTTACTGTATCCCGTACTTTTATACCAAGACAAAACATATACGTGATGACACTTACAATCAGTTTAGACCAGAGGCCATGAGAGCCATTATTTTTACTATCATTATTATTATCATTATTATTATTATTATTATTATTATTATTATTATTATTATTTGGAAGGACTCCATTTTAAAATGAAATTCTCATTTATCACTCTCGTATTTTCTTACTATCTTCCTTCTACATAAACAAATGTTCTCCTGCATGTTTATTCTAGTTTATTCTGTAGTAAAGAGAATTATGTTCTTGTGTGCATATATGAGCAACGATTATGGTTATTTATACTGCAAACACCACACATAAAATCGCTAGTGTTCCGTATACTTTAAAAACATCCAGACTGTACTTGATGGTTATTGCTTCCATAAGATTAGTTATTTATTTTATTAGAACATCGCTTCCTAAAATTTATCGCAAAACCAATTTACGGCTGTCGTGTGGCGAACCTCGAAGTCATTTAAATCAAATCTTTTGATAAACATACTGGATGATTAATTTGAGTAAATAAAGCTAAGATAAAAGTCAATCCAAGCAAACAGTGAAACGCTTTACCAGCCAACCAATCACAAGACAACGGTTAGCGTTCTCTGTTGTTCTAGTATTTAAATGTTCAAAGTGTCTGAAGCTAGAAATGAATCATGTCTTTTCGTTTTTCTTTTTCTTTTTGGTGAATACTAAAACTGAACAATAAAAATAATCAAAGATGTATATTTAAGCACAGTGCTTCCGCGCAAACAACCTTCGTTACTGCACCTAATTTGTGCTTTTGTAAGCTGAAGCAGCAGAGTATGTTTCGATATAATGACCTTAGCGCACAATGAAAACATACAGATGATAAATAACCACTCTACGGAAATAATTATTCAGTTCAATGTTGAATCGCTTTTAGCAATCATTGTCTCTAAAGTATATTTTCGGGTTTATCTGAGGCTAGCTGTTAGATCGGAATCATTTCTCAATCTTATTATTGTTCTCATTATTGTTTGTCGTCGCTTGGCACCAGGTCGACTCTTAATCGAACAGTGCAATTAGAATTTGCATCTTCCCGTCATTATTGAACACATCTCTCTCTCTCTCTATCTCTATCTCTCTCTTTCTCTCTCTCTCTCTCTCTCCCTCTCTCTCTCTCTCTC
>NC_068991.1:76441463-76443535 GCF_001194135.2 Octopus bimaculoides
TATATATATATATATATATATATATTAGTATACAGGCTGCGATGTGTAAATTGTTGTCACTTTTATGTTTTTCGCTTCGCAATGATCGTTGTTTGTTTTTGATTTTATCGACTACACAGTATTTTAGGGTCAGTAGGGCACCGTCTGTGAGAAAAACAGCACCATCACGCAATTCACTCTCCCAGAAATTCGGAAGCTCCAATGCGAACATTTCAGAGTGTTTGGGCGTCAATCTGAGGGCAGTGCAATCTGAGGACATGTACCGAGAGTGATATAAACCAAACATCCAGTCAACCTCATGGTGTTTGGAGTGATCACTAGTGATGGCAACGTTATGCCTCCATTCAGCATTCCACACGACCTCACACGCAGCATGGAGGCATACATCAAGTGCCTGGAGGAGTTAGTGTTGCCCTAAGTCAAGTGGTTGGCTACTGGAAGACCCTATGTCTGGCAACAGGATTCTGCACCATGCCACACAAGCAGGAGAACCCAGTCATGGTTGTCAGACAATTTCTGCGACCACATCCCACCTAACTCTCCAGACTGCAACCCCCTTTATTATGTGTGGGGTGCAGTTGAGCGAAAGACCAACAAAACTCCCTGTAACACCAAAGATGATATATATATATATATATATATATATATATATATATATATATATATATATATATATATATATATATATATATATATACAGAGAGAGAGAGAGAGAGGGGTTGATAGATAGGTATATAGATAATATTCATCACCACTTAAACGTAGATATTTTGTTAGAACAAACCATGACAGAAACTCTCATATTGGCTTTCTGTGCTTATATCGCTAGGGGGGAAACACATGCCCAACCTCTCCAGCGCCGATACCACCAGATCACGTGATTTTGACCTGCCTTGGTCTCGTATGTGATGAGAGTTTCTCTCGCGGTGTCTACAGCAATACAGTTTTCCACTTTTCTGTTAAAATAAATATTATCTCTCCATATTAATACTACCTCTGTTGCTAATATAGATATTTTAACAAAATCGCTGGTTAATCGCGACACCAATGCCTGTTTTGGCACTGTTTTTCTATATATCGCTGGCGGGAAGATAAGTCGCAGCCGTCTCTAGCGGTCGAGCGTCCATTATTGACGAAACCAAAGAAGATCTAAATATCGTGATCTGGTGGTCTTCGGTGCCGGAGATGGCGAGGATGTATCTCCCTGTAAGTAATATAAACAAGAATTAATTTTGCACCAAAACACCGATGTCATAGAAAAGCTTTTTCTAATAGAATAGTCGTGTTTAAGTATGGATAACTACCATCTCTCGGTATTAACATTGCTTCTATCGATAATATATAGATATAAAGATAGATATAAACAGAGAGAGAGAGAAAAGAAGAGAGCGGAAGAAAGACAGAAAAGAAAAAAGACGAAAATATGTTTAGTTACTTCATATTTACTTCTCATTGATGTAAGTTGAACTTTCATTACATAATGCAATTAATATAATCAATTGAAAAGATGACAAATTCACCATTGTGGGGAAGGTTGGTGAGTGCACTAGATTAACTTGACGAAGCACTTTATCATATACATATTTGTGTGTGCATATGTATATTATGTACATGCGTATGTGTATGTAAGTATGTATATATAAATGTATATATATATATGTGTGTGTGTGTGTGTGTGTGTGTGTGTGTGTGTGTGTGTGTGTGTGTGTGTATGTATTATATATGTATATATGTGTGTGTGAAGGCTCGTGGCTTAGTGGTCGGGGCATTCGACTCACGATTGTAAGGTCGTGGGTTTAATTCCCGGCGACGCGTTGTGTCCTTGAGAAAGACACTTTATTTCACGTTGCTCCAGTCCACTCAGCTGGCAAAAATGATTAGTACCTGTATTTCAAATGGCCAGCCTTGTCACACTTTGTGTCACGCTGAATCACCCTGAGAACTACGTTAGGGGTACAGGTGTCTGTGGATTTCCTACTCACTTGCACGTTAATATCACGAGGAAGCTGTTCCGTTGATCGTATCAGCTGGGACCTTCGTCGTCGTAACTGACGGAGTGCTCCTATATATAT
>NC_068991.1:76443679-76446202 GCF_001194135.2 Octopus bimaculoides
ATATATATATATATATATATATATATATACACACACAAACACACACTGATTCCAAATGTTGGCACGACCGCAATACTCAACTGGTTTTAATTTACCCACTTCGAAAGGATGAAAGGCAAAACTTATCTCGCCTAGGTGGAATTTCAATTCGGAATGAAAACACGGACGAAATGCTTCTAAGCAATTTTTCCAGATGTGTTAAATGTTTTGCTAGCTCGCCGGCTTTATATTATATTCATATGCATATATACACACACAGACACATATGCCAATTTAATTCAGATCCATTGAAATAAGCCGAAGCCATCCCATAACATTTCTCAGATTTTTAGTTGTATAGACTCTTATTATGTACCTACTACCATGCGCGCTTGATCCGCTTTCGATTGTTTATCCTTTCATATATGCGTGTGAGTGTGTGTGTGTGCATGTGTGTGCTTGTCTGTGTGTGTATATGTGTTTGTGTGCATATGTGTGTGTGTGTATGTGTTTGAGTACGTATGTATGTAAACTGTTTGGAGAGATAACTGATTACTCCACAGCAGAACAGTCAAACGGTTGCACTCGGCTTTCTTGCCGAACAATGAAATATCTATACAGGCAAGGTATTTACATCTGTCTATAATGTAATACATTTGCTAAACATCTAAAGATACATTCTGCTGTACATTATGACTTCCAGCATGATCACTGTTCGCTCAGCAGTAATAAGTAAATATGTGGTTACAGAGATAGACAGACAAACAGCCAATTACCTAGCTAGAGAGAGAGAGAGACAGAGAGAGATAAGCACGCAGGCAGACAAACAGACAGACAGTTAGATAGATAGATAGATAGATAGATAGATAGATAGATAGATAGATAGATAGATAGATAGATAGATAGATAGATAAACAGTCAAAAAGCTACCTAGAGATAGATAGATAAATTGATAGAGAGGGAGACAGACAGACAGACAGACAGACAGAGTTGCACGCAGGCAGACGGTATTTCGCTTTGTTACTATAATATACAACCAAATATATAAAAAGTTTATAAGTAAATTGTGTTATACTTTCGTGTTAGCAGTATGATAAAATCACTTCTAAATTGATCTCTACATATTGCTCGAGAAGAAGCAATAACTCCCGAAATATGCATATACACCCATTAAGTGTTTTTCTATCTTCAAGCGCATAGTTTACATAGGCGTATTCGTATACGAAGGTCTTGACATTTGATACTGGCTCTAAATTCTATAGAAAATCTCTAGAGATAAACTTAAAAGTGATAGATAGATAAGTATTATTATATTGTATTATGTGAGAAGCATTTTGCGAATATAAACACACACCCTACCTTGTTATTGGCAAAATAAACCTTCCACGATAGAACAGCACCTGTTTGAACACAGTTTCTCATCAAGAATCGTGAGAAGTGAATAAGAATTCGAAACATATGTGTGTACGTGTGTGTGTGCGCGTTTGTGTGTGTGTGTGTGTGTGTGTGTGTGTGTGTGTGTGTGTGTGTGTGCACGCAGAGATACACACAAACATACACACACACACACACAATTCTAAATATTGATTTACTGTTGTAATACACTTGTATTTCCGAACTTTCTCCTCCTGATACATAAATATTACGAGAAAAGTATTCTATAATCGAATAGTCGTGTGTGTGTGCGTGTGTATACATATACACATACATACATATGTAATACGTTCACACACAGGCACGCACACCCACATACAAACACACGCACGCGCACACGCTTCCGTATGCGTTTGTGTGTATGTGCCTACATATTTTTATATGTGTCTAATACGATCAGCGAAACAGAACACATATATCACACACGAAATTAAGTGAAAGACTATTCAGTTTCAACACGCTGTGCTGGTTATAACATACATACATACATACATACATACCTACATACATACATACATACATACATACATACATACATACATACATGTGCGTATATATGTATGGGATGTTCACTTAATAATCCTAAGGTGAAAATTTCTAAATCTTACCAACTGCAATGTCGGATAACGTGATTTCTTTCGCTTCTCTCAGGAGGCGTGTATATAAATATATACTAGTCGTCTGAAAATAGAGTTACTAACGCATGCATGTGTAGTTTTATAACACATTCTGGGAAATTGAAAAATGTCATAAAATCTGTTTCTACAAGATTATAGTTAGATTATTACAACTGAAAAATATTATTGAAATGGTGGCGATTCACTGATGCATCATACACGCGTGCAAATACATATAAATACATATATAAAAGCATAGATAGATAGATAGATAGATAGATAGATAGATAGATAGATAGATAGATAGATAGATAGATAGATAGGTAGGTAGGTAGGTAGGTAGACAAACGTATAGATAGATAGATAGATAGATAGATAGATAGATTTCTTTATTAGCCACACAGGGCTCAACACAGAGGGGACAAAATACAAATGTAGAGTTTTTCTTTTCGAGGGGGTCGAAATCAAAGCAGAAAAAAAAAACAAAAGTGGG
>NC_068991.1:76451606-76454948 GCF_001194135.2 Octopus bimaculoides
GGCATCTGAAGCCTCGGGAAATGCTTGTCAAAAGAACAAGACAAGCGTTCCAAAATTATGTTTCTCGACATTTTTCAAATGTCAAGAAGGAAATTTTTGTATTTTGCTAGGGCCGAAACTGCCCCTGGGGGTCAATTCCTGCCCTTGAAAATACACACAAATGAAGCCTAGGTGCTTCGCAACAAAATTATTAAAAAAATTCCAACAAAATGTGGACAGTAAAAGGTCAAATAAACGTTTACCTTCGCAGCCGATGTGACAGCACGTCCGTGAGAAGAGATAGATAGATAGATAGATAGATAGATAGATAGATAGAAAGAATAAAATGATATAATGTAAAATAACTTCAGGCCTTAGAACTTTTTGGTACAATTTCTATGAATTCTTTTCTGCAGAATTTCGTTTTTTAACAACCGAAAAAAGTTCAACACTCGAAATAATTATTGAGAAACGTCACGAGCTTTTAGCATATAGAGATTGACGTTCTAGCTTTAGGATTGTATGAGGATAGTAGTTTGAATTCATTAAATATTATTTTCGGTGTATATGATTTTGCTAGTACGCAGACATTGTTCATGTATCTGTTGACTGTATTCGGAGTTCGTCAACCATATCTTTGCTTCCTAGGCATTCTATCGTCATCAAGATTTGCAACATATTCGTACAAGCATTGTAATTCGTTTACTATTTGTGTGTGTGTGTGTGTGTGTGTGTGTGTGTGTGTGTGTGTGTGTGTGTGTGCTTGTGTGTGTGCATATGTGTATATGCACATATAGATTCATTATACGTATATGAACAAGTGTACATAGGTATATATATATATACATATATATACACATATATATATATATATATATATATATATATCTTGCAATTTAGACTTAGGGTCCTTGGTTGTCTCTGCATCTGTAATATTAGCGATGATAAGGAGAATGAAGTGGAGGGAGATGGGGAATAGGAGGGGGGAGGAATAGGAGGGGGAAGTAATAGGAGGGGGAAGTAATAGGATGAGGAAGGAATAGGAGGGAGAAGGAATAGGAGGGAGAAGGAATAGGAGGAATGGAGGATGAAGAGGAGGAGGAAAGGCGGGGGAGAGGAGGAATATGATGGGGCGGAAGAGGAATATGAAGGGGAGAAGAGGAAAAGAGGAGGAGAAGAAGCAGAAAAAGAGAAAGAAGAAGTGGGAGAAGAAGAAGAAGAAGAAGAAGAAGAAGAAGAAGAAGAAGTTGTAATACCGCCTTATTGAGCACATTACGATACCTCAATGACACTTCCCTTTCGTTGATGTTTAACATCTGATTAAACCCAATCGTAAAGCCTTATAACCAAAAGCATTTCAAACATGATCATTCCGACTTTTCATTTGTTAAGGGACCCAAGTCCACATTATCCAATGTTTCGTTTTCTAAGATTTTGTCGAGCTATCTCAGATAAACATGGCCACTATTCCTAGTAGATCGACTATGTAGTGGTTTCCTATTTCGTGCGTGTTATTCAATTTAGTTATAAAACTTGTAAAAACAACAATCAAAGCCTCCACAAATGCAAGTTTACTCTCCTAGAAGAGAAGCACGCTAATGGATAACTGAACCGGGGTTCTCCATGACTGCAAAATACATGGGTTATCACGGTTCAAATGACATTAACATAAGTAAACTCGATCAGAGACAACTTTATATCAAACATCGTAAACACTATAGAGTCGAAATTCATCATACATTCATCCTGGCTTGATGGTATGCTACCGGCGTTAACTTTGCCTTTCGTCACTCCTGGAACAATTAAAGTATTAACATCGATTAAATCGTCTAATCCTGCCTGCAAAACGTTTGGTCTTGTGCCAGTTATAGAAATTATTTTATCATTGCCATAGTTTTTCTTAAGGAACTATAGATAATCTTTAGAGCGGCGGAGAAAATAATTCTTTGTGGTATTTAGTTAAAGCTCTTTGTATACTGATTTCAAATCTGATCGATATCAAAATTAGCCTTTTATCTTTTCGGGAGTCGATAAAACAAAGAATCACTCAACAACTGCGGTCGATTTAGTTTACTAACTCCTCACCATTTCTGTTAGAAATAATTATTATGATCAGTATTCGCTGTTATCGAACGAGCAGACTACAATACATAATTTACGTTCAATAATTTAATTGTAGCAATGTAAAAGACGATTTTCCAGAAAATTGCTAACACTCTGGGGCGTTAAATTTAACTGAAACTAAAGAAAAACAATTAAAATATCAATATTCCATATTTACTTTATTACGTTGTTTTAATTCAATACAATTATAGACAATTTTTATCAGCAGAATAATAGTTTTCAAAGAGATAGTCACTGTGATATAATCCGGAATTTTCTACAAATTTTCTACAAATCGATGCCACGTGAAAGTTGTGTTGGACGATCACTACTGCAGCGTAAACGATGCTAGTTGGAATTTAGAAGGTTGTGGCCCTCCACGAAGCTAGTTATCCTTGATCTCATCACCCTTTCAAACACATTGATGATATGGGAGGTGAGTGAGACTGGGCGATAGTTAACTACAAGAGACTTGTTTCTCTTTTAGACAACCGGGATAAGAACTGTTGAGGTATATAGCACGAAGCTAAAGAATTTCCCCAACGCTTGATTAGGAAGGCTGCAACTTGGTGCCTGAATCCCTTCAGGATACTAATGAGGAATCTATCAGGGCCTAATGAAGAATGATACTTGATTCCATTGCTGTCAGGATGTCTGATGCAATAAAAGCTATGTTCAGGTTATATGTTGACGATTATGTTCGTTCAGATCCCTTGCGTTAATATTAGTGGGGTCACTACAGACAGAGCAATTGCGGTTCTGCAGCACCCCTGCCATTTCATTAGCGTCGTGTATAAGACTGCTGTTTTCTTCTATCAGTGAGACAGCGGTCCCCTGCCTTTTGGAATATGAATGAAACACTTTTGAGTTCTATATTTAAGAGATGAGGAATTATGTACCTTATTTACATTATTTTCTACATTTGACGGATATTTTGTCCTCATCTTGTTTGTTGTTAACACAACGTTTCGGCTGATATACCCCCCAGCCTTCATCGGATGTCTTGGGGAAATTTCGAACCCACGGGCATATGGCGTAGTGGTTAAGAGCGCGAGCTACTAACTCCAAGATTTCAAGTTCGATTTCAGGCAGCAACCTGAATAATAATAATAATAATAATAATAATAACATCGAAAATGGAATGAGAACCCAGGTTCGAAATTTCCCCAAAACACTTGATGAAGGCTGGAAGGTATATCAGCCGAAACGTTGTGTTAACAACAAACAAGATGAGGACAAATATCCGTCAATGTAAATAAT
>NC_068991.1:76454971-76460906 GCF_001194135.2 Octopus bimaculoides
TTTTTTTTTTTTTTTTTTTTCATTACCCAGTTTTCTTCTATAACTGATTGGCGGTGTAGGTTTTCATGCTGATTTACAAATGGTGTTTTTCCGTTTTCCCAACTCGAACCTTCTTGAGAATGTTGTTGGTGGTAGCATTTTAACTGATTGAATTTTTTATGAAGTCTTTTAATCATTCTCCCCCCCCCCTTTCTCTCTCACAGTAGCCTATTTCTATTAGTGCTTGTGGGTTTGTAGAAGCGTGTTTGAACATGTGTAACTAACAGTATTCTCAAAGTTCTGCCATGTTGTTTCAGTATGAAAGGAACTGTGAGTGAATGACCATTCGATAAGTGATAGATCTTTTCTTATTGCTCCCCAGGCTTATCGAATGTGTTCTTCCATTTTTAACATAGTGTGCAATTTGACAGAGATTTGGTTGTCACTTTTAAAAGAAGCTCATCCGTTACCTCACATAAAGTATAGTAGAGATGTGATACACAGAGCTGCACTAGAAGTTACGAGAAAACCCGTAGAATAATTATTTTTCCTTAAGGAAATCTTTTCTAAGAATGCGATGTTTAGCACTTGACAACACTTCCAGTAATCTCTCTTATTTTATATTGTTGTAACAACAAATTATTTATTTACAGCAGTTGCTAGAGGCCGAATCGATTATGTGAATAATACTACGTTGTGTCCACAGCCAAGATATTTTATTTCTTAATCACCCCATTTTGCTGTAAATCGCTAAAGTTATTGCTGCTGAAGCGAGAGCTCTTCATAAATAACGAGTGTTATGTTAGTTTACAATGATGCATTCAATTTCAGGTTTGTATTCGCTAAAGTCAATGAGAAGCTGTATCGTTAGAATCATCCGCTGCTAAGGATACGGCCTAATTCATCATTATGTTTTTGTGAGTTGATTAAGTGTACCACTGTAATAATAGTAAACTGGAGTGTTGAATAATAGCGAAAACGTGAATATTTTAATGTTCAAATAATCACCACGATATGAATATTTTGCTGGATTAAGAGGAATTCCGTGACGAAAATTAATGATTATTTTACAAATTTTAGCCTCAAACTAAATTAAGAGTGAAGAAGTTATGAAATAATTATGCCAGTTTAGTTAACTTCATTCGCTGTAATAGTGGTGGTCTTGCAGAACCATTAGAGCGTCACGCAGAATGCTTTATAGCTTTTGTTCCGATTCTTCATGCTCTTGGTTCAAACTTGCCTTTCATTCATTTAAGGTCGATAAATCGATAAATCTACAAAAGTGTAAGGATGTGGAAGCAGATTTCTAGCAATGGTTGCTGCGTTTCTTTGCGTTCTGAGTCCAAATTACGCTATAGTCTATTTCCGTGGTAGACTTTGATGCGTCGGTCGATTTAATACCATCACCTGGCACCTTGGATGCCTTTACTGAATCCACTCTGTTGCAAATATTCGAGCCAGCAAGTTTTTCGTTTTGAAGAAAGCTTTCTAAGTTCCGTCCTTACTCCTTTCATAGAAACCTTACAACTAGCAGTAGACATTGTCGCCTCTCTTCACGAAAAACAAAAAGCTTCGGCAATTTCCAGTGAAATATTCTACTCGCTGAATTACGTTTGATTTCAAAAGGAGTCGATTCGTTTCTCTCTGCATTTGTAATTGCACAACAGACTGCTTGATTATTCATCAGTACTTGCAAATGGGTAAGAAACAGTATGAATTAAGGGTATTTTCTTACGTATTAAAATACTCTAGATTGATATGCAGATAGTAGAAAAGAAATGCGTATGGAAGGAAACCAAAAAATGTATTGCAGTTCCCATTCACTGTTCGAATTACAATTTCCCGCATGTTGCTAAGAACTTTAAGAAATGCATGACCTTGCCAATTGATATGTTATTTATGGCTAGTTTGAAACGAATGCAATGTAATTATTCTGCATGAGTGAATTACTTATGGCAATGACTAAGCAATCATTTTTTGATGTCTCTACGATCAAGTTTCAGTAATTAGTTACAGATAAATGTCTTTATTCATCCTATTCTTCAACAGAAGTCGATGCCATATCCAGCATGCAGTCAAACTTTGGTAAATACCTGGTAATATTGGTTTCTGTTTCGACATGATATATTTCCAAAATTCTTTAAAATAATTGTTGAAATTATTTAGCAAGGGACATTTCAGTTGAGTGCGTAGCAGGGACAATCATACAAGATAATTATCTTCGAATAAGTTTATACGTACAATAAGTAGAAACAGGAATATCAATATATTTTATTCATGGAGCCAAAAAAGTAAACTATAAATCAATATTCGATGAGAAGGAAACGATATCAGCCAATCACTAATATTATCTTCGTTTTTCTTTTCAGTAAGTGCGTGAAATGATGTTGGATCCGTATCATTTTCATTATTTACATTATTTACATTTGACGGATATTTGTCCTCATCCGACGGGCATATGGCGTAGCGGTTAAGAGCGCGGGCTACTAACCCCAAGATTCCGAGTTCGATTCCAAGCAGTGATCTGAACAATAACAACAACAACAATAATAATAATAATAATAATAATAATAAAAATATTAAAAAATACCTTAGGAATGAGAACCCAGGTTCTAAATTTCCCCAAGACACCTGATGGAGGCTGGAGGGTATATCAGCCGAAACGTTGTGTTAACAACAAGATGAGGACAAATATCTGTCAATTGTAAATAATGTAAATAATGCACATAATTCCTCATCTCTTAAATATAGAACTGTACGTATCATAATTTATTCTGATCTCATCGAAACAGATTCCACCAACCTAGGTAAAGTACCCATGATGAATGATGAATTAAATATATGTAATTTTAAATTTGTTGAGATAGCGATATGGAACTAATTAGAAATAAAATGATTGAAAGGTAACATCTACAGAATGACAGGTTGCTGTAGTCCCATCCAGTCTATTATTTTAACGATTTTCTATTTCATAAGCTAAATCACCCATGAAAGGATCTTACTGATTATATTGGTACATTACATCACATCTGTATAGTTATTTCTATTGCATGGACAGGTTCAGTTTGAAATAGATGTATCAACCATGAATGCTGCGAATATTTTTAGTGCTATGCGAACTATAAATCCTTTTGGAGGCAGCCCTACAATTTATTGGATAATCCAGTTGAGACCGTCAATTTAATAAAATGCATTTCATGTGAAAGGCTTATTTAAATCCCTCCTCTTTTCCAAACACTCATTAAATTTACTTTGCTTTCATTTTCTGACATATTTGCTATATATTTCATTATGTTTGAAAACATGCAATCATTTATTGAACTCAGTAAAAAAAACAAAAACAACAAAATTCTATTGAGGTATGAGATAAGAAATCGAATTTCCAAATAATATATTTTTAAGAGGAATAAAATTCTGATATAATTTTAAACAATACAATATCTGAAGTGTTGTTCGCTTTCAAAAATGTTTTTCAAAAAAGTATTACATCTTGAAGACTTTCTGCAATAACTGCTATTTAAGTAGATAAATAATTGATTTGAATTTTTTTAATATATATTTTACTTTTATTCTTTTGGCTGTGGTTAGTGAGAACGTGAGCAAAATATATGAAAACTAGCTCTCAGAATGTAAATCCAAATCTATCAATTCTAGCTTTCTTCCTTTCTGTTGTGATTCTTTGTTTGTTTATTGAGGTAAATATTGAAGGAAAGAAAAGGAACGCTTGAATTAGCATGGCTTATGCAAAAGGAAGAACAGATTTCGTTTTAATTTTTTCAGAATTTGTTCCAATCTCATCAGGTCACCTGAATCTAAAATAAGTATCTTAAGTATTAAAATTATGATGATAGCAATAACAGTAAGTCGCTGACATCACAACCATGTGGTTATGAGTTCGATATCACGGTACCACACTTACTGAAATGCTTTAAAATGTCTAGTTTCCAGCCTATTCGTTTAGAATCAAGACTGTAATGAACCCACTTCACATTTTATTTCGTTTACAACCACTAACATAAATTACGGATAATATACTGGAATCGTTGGAGCTAGTAGCTTGGGAAAACAAGCTTTGTGTCTCTGGTCATGTTCCATGGCTACCATAATTAGTAGTGTAACGAAATTATGTGGTAGCACAGACAACTTGGTTTTCAAACAGGAATTCAAAGACAAGTTTCGAATTTTTTTGCCAAGGCTCACTTTTAAATGCAAACTCGTCACTTGAAGCCAACCGAACAATTGTCAAATTTACAGTACTGCCGATGCTTTCAGATCTAAAGGAAATTTAACCGTTATGTATTAGGGAGTTCCGTAGATTGCGATTTACCATGCAGATCCACACGTATGTGAAAGAATGGACAGAAATTTATTCAACTTTTGGGACATTTTACATTTACTACTTACTCTCTAGTTTCCTCACGCTCTTTTGTTTGACTAAGAAATTCTATTCTCTCTTGACAGCAAGAAAATTCGTTCTCGTTTCGCTATTGTGCAAGTCACCATAACTTGCAACATTCTTCCTTTATGTAATCACGATTCTTATCCAAACAAGGATAACATAACATGAAGAATTTCATTGGTGAAAGACCATGGTTCGGAAACATTGTTGTTGTTACTGTTGTTACTGGTGATTGGGTTGGTTAAACCCAGATTTGCTTTGACTGACCAGATCGTTTACCAAAGACATTCCAGGCGTGACCATCATGTCTGTACCCATATTCAAAGAATTCGTGACAAAATTATGTAACATTGTGCCCTTTTTAAGGCGCTACGGTGTAATTTGAAAGAATTTTGGCTGCTCTTTCTAGCAGGTTGAGCAACTATGTAGATACTCCTTTGTTATTTCTTAAATATCTCATCGGTTTACGTTTTCTCATAAATTTGAATCTTAATGAGATTTAATTAACAATTAACAACATCGTATATCTTACGTCTTAAATATATGTTCCAACTCAGGTGTAGCCCTGGAGCAGTTTTATCACACACACATACATTGTCAAAGATATTAAAGTTATGAGCATTCCCGTTATTTGCTTATCTTTTCAGCTGCCTTAGGTTCGTCCTTCATGTCACAGAAGAAGACCAGATAATCAGCCTTATAATTTGTGGATTGTGAGGTTGCTTATTAGATTGACTTTGGCATGATATTCAAGGCTATAATGGGGACGGGGCTCCGGTCAGGATCCGTTCAGGATCCAGTGAAACACTTGTTTTCTGTACAGCCCTCCATTCTTTCAGTTTCTCTGATCATATCAGATTCACAGCAGTGTACTCCCAAGTGCACAACACTACTCCACAGTGGTACAAGATCCAATAAATTTTCCTTTTATACATGTCGATTAAGAGCCATTTTAAGTAGATTTGGCCGTTATTTCTAGTACTTCGACTACACAGAGGCTTTTATATTTGTTAGCAAGCATTATTTAAATGGAATGCGAAGAAATAAATAAATTATTAAAGTGAAAGTTTGACAGAGTGTCGGATACACACCTGAATTGTCGGCTTTACATATTTCATCAGCGCTTACTGTGTCTTCCGTTCAACATAATTTAATTCTTGAAGCCAACAAGAAGACCTATGCGTGATCACTTGATCGACTCGAAATAGTAACTAGATCTGACAAGATATATGTACGTATCATGTATGTTTGCATGCCTGTATGCATATTTGTATACATATATATATATATATATATATATATATATATTACTCTTTTACTCTTTTACTTGTTTCAGTCTTTTGACTGTGGCCATGCTGGAGCACCGCCTTTAGTCGAGCAAATCGACCCCAGGACTTATTATTTGGAAGCCTAGTACTTATTCTATCGGTCTCTTTTGCCGAACCGCTAAGTTACGGGGACATAAACACACCAGCATCGGTTGTCAAGCGACGTTGGGGGGACAAACACAGACATACAAACACATACACACATACATATATATATATATACATATAT
>NC_068991.1:76461318-76462105 GCF_001194135.2 Octopus bimaculoides
TATATATATATATATATATATATATGCATATTGTAGGTATGTGTGCAACTATATATGTGTACGCGTTTGTGGCTGTACGTGTGTGTATGTGTGTATATATACATGTATATTAACATAAAGACATACATACATGAATATATACCAAAATCGAGTTAGAGATCAAGAGGGAGAGAGAGAGAAAGAGACAGGGAAATTAAAAAAAACAGAAAAAGCATAAATTTCATTAATAGCTCATAGTTTCACGATATACTGCGGTATATACGATATAAAATAGCATTATTGTATAAATACGTAATTGAAATTTATATCTGGTAAATTTCTCCCTTTTCCTTTTTCTGTTTTTCCTCTGTTCTCTCTCTTTGTGGTCATTCTCTCTCTCCCCCCCCTCTCTCTCTCTCTCTCTCTCTCTCTTATTTTTTTCAATCATTCAAGTTTGTCTGAGCATTACTTCTTTTTCTCCCGAAGAAGGAGTAACACATCTCTTTTTAATTGTGATTTCATGATGTAATTATATAATTAAATATAGTTTATATTCTTGAAACAGCTGTAGAGAACAATTAAATTATTAACTTTACATGGATTTTTATGATTTTCTGCTATTTATTCTGCATTTACTGGTCTCAGCGTTTGGTTTAGCTAATTCTGTATATTCATCAAGTTATTCCACCAGGGTTTAATGACGTGTTATTAATAGAGCTTACATTTACCGTGGCTATATTTTTTACATCTATACATTAATCATACACACACACACACACACACACACACACACACACACACACACACA
>NC_068991.1:76463163-76463659 GCF_001194135.2 Octopus bimaculoides
CATGTGTGTATATGTGTATGTGTGTTGTGTATGTGTGTGTGTGTGTGTGTGGTTTTATGTATGTGAGAGGTGTGTATGTGTGTGTTTATGTGTGTGCGTGCGTATGTGTGCCAGGTATGTATGTTATTTTGTGTGTGCACTCCTGTGTGTATGTGTGTGCATGTGTATGCGGCTGTGTATGTAGGCGTGCGCGTATATATGGGTGTGTGTGTGTGTATATATGTGCGTTCGTCTATATGTGTGTGTGAAGGCGCGCATGTATTTTAGTCATGTATGTGGGCGGTATATATGTAAGGTGCGTGGGAGGTGTATGGGAGGTATGTGAGGTATGTGTGAATGGGGGTATGTATGGGTTGTCAGGTGTGTGGGAGGTATTTGTGAATGGGGGTATATATGGGTTACGTGTGCAAGGGTGTGTATGCTTGGGTGTGTGTGTGTGTGTATGTTTGCGTGATTGTTAGCGTGTGTGTGTATGCGCAAGTGTGCGTGTGTATGT
>NC_068991.1:76464640-76466591 GCF_001194135.2 Octopus bimaculoides
GTGGGAGGGGTATCCTCGATGCATGAACAGACGAGCAAGATACTGGGACTGGGTCTCGAAATCCTGGTCCAGGCTGCACAAACGTCGGAGGCGGAGGAACTGGGAGTAGGGGATGGCTCGTTTTGTGTGGAATGGATGGGAGGAGGAGAAGTTGAGGTAGAGGTGGGAGTCAGTGAGTTTGAAGAAAGTGATATATATACATATATATATATATATATATATATATGTATGCATGCATGCTTACATGTATGTATGTATTTGCATATATGTACATATTTTAATTATTTTTTTTATGCATTTGTTTTTCCGTTTTGTAGATGTCTAGCTTACTTTTACCTTCTTTCTTTTTCTTTCTATCTTTCCTTCTTTCTTTAATTATTATCTATTGTTTTTTTCTCTTCCTGCTTCTCTCTCTTCTTTTTTCCCTGAATTTTCCTGCTGTTTCTCTCTCACTCCCCCCCTCTCTCTCTCTCTCTCTTCTCTATTTTGTCTTTTCTTCCTCCTTCATTCTTTTTTTTTTTTCTTGTTCATTAGATCCTCTGTATTTCCCGCAGCCAATTCCTTTCTACTTCTCTCTCAGTATATTTATAAAATGCCTCACCATCTTCTGAACTTCTTAAACATTGGTGCTCCATAACTTTAATGCAATAAAGTGTTCCCTGATGATCCAATTCCTCTTGGAACACCCAAGTCAGAATTTCAAACAACCACAATGGCGAAACGTACGTAGGTACAAGTAACATAAATTCATACTTAACGTAAATTCTCCTTTTTAAACGTGTATATGTGTACAGGGAGATAAAGAGAGAAGAGGAGAGCATTCAGTAGGCTTGTTAGCGCATCGAGAATGATGTGAGGAAAGAATTTATACTTACAACATTGCACATGCCTAGTCTACTATATTACTCTGCCATTCAGTTAGTGGATAAAGCTTACTGTAGGCTTCGTTTCCAAAACTTTTTGTCAACTAAGCCTAAAAAAATTTGTAAATAAAACAAAGAACTAAAAGATATGCGAATCGGTTGATAAAACAAATGAGCGTACAGCATGAAAAATAGCAGAAATATTTTATTATAAATCTTCTGAATAAATCTACAGAAGAAACGTTAAGATTGGTATAATACAGAAGTACAACTGGGGGGGGGGGACTTATGAGTAGAAAATAAGAATGGAAAAAATTGTAGGATACGGAGAATATCCGAAACACGTTCGAACATACATACATACATACATATACATATGAGGGTGAGGAAAAAAACGCATAGAGTTAGCTACTGATACCAAAGTGGATTTGAAGAATGTGCAGAAAAGAACAATGCATAAATTATTTTTCAGCTTCAGTTATTACGTTAAAGGAAGTATTCTTTCTAACGCAATACGCGAGAGAATTGATACAATATACAACCTGTGAAACTATTTTACTAACTTTATTCCCATTCACAATTGTTTTCGCTTATTCTTATAGTTAAATGAATTTTTTATTCGAGATATCTGTCTCTCCAATGTTTACGTTCCTTTAGGGACTCACGTGATAACCAATTGCCTTTCTTCACTCATGCTGAAAATTTTCAAGATATATTTCGTTTTTCTATCCATCAATTTCCTATTTTGCTAATATACATATGTGTCTCTGCACACATATACACAAACACAAAATATACACCAAATAACAATGTTCCACATGTATGTGCGCAAGTGCATATATACATATTTAGACACAATGTCATATATGCTTGTGTGTATGTGTGTATATATATATATATACATATATACATACACACACACACACACACACACATATGTGGGTCTCGGGGAACCAAAGTAGCTGAGTTCGATTCGTATGTTGGGCTTCACGGAGGCAACGACCAAGACATTTGGCATTATGTCGTGCTTGAGAAGAAGACTCATCCGGCCGAGAAAATCACAGTCGTGGCAGATACCGGTGTCACGG
>NC_068991.1:76466601-76472704 GCF_001194135.2 Octopus bimaculoides
GCCGAGAAAATCACAGTCGTGGCAGATACCGGTGTCACGGAAAGGCACTCATTACACTCTCAGAGTGGTTGGCGTCTATGAAGAATATCCAGCCGTAGAGAACCAGGACAAATAAGACTAGAGTCTGGTACAGCCTTCCAGCGTACCAACCCGGTCAAACTGTCCAGCCCATGCCAGCATGGACAACAGATGTTAAATGGTGATTAATGTGATGATGATGATGATGATGATGATGATATATATGCAACATAGAGTTCTAGGCTTCCATACTTGCACATTTCTACTAACCCCAAGATTCCGAATAATAATAATAATAATAATAATAATAATAATAATAATAATAATAATAATAATAATAATAATAATAATAACAACAACAACAACAACAACAACAACAATAACAACATTGAAAAATACCCTAGGAATGAGAACCCAGGTTCGAAATTTCCCCAAGACACCTGAAGAAGGCCGGAGGGCATATCAGCCGAAACGTTAACAACAAACAAGATGAGGACAAATATCCGTCAAATGTAAACAATGTAAATAATGCACATAATGCCTCATTTCTTAAATATAGAAATGTAAAAATGAACTAATAAAATATTAACATAAATTCCACAAGTGTAATGCTGCAAAGAGTTAATAAAATATTTATGCATTAAAACTAAAGAAAGTGAATTAGAAATTGCATCGTTAAAAGGTAATATAAGTTCAAAGACTCGCTTGCGTGAAGTAGAAAAATAAACATATTGAAATCAAAGTCGGTGTTAAATTAAATTGTATTTGAATTAGAGGGGAAAAAATCATAGACAAAGACATCAGTTAAATGTTAAAAAGATTTACACCTGTCAGAATTTAACCAGTTAAAATAAATAACATTCACTGCATTGCGAAACCTAATACACAGAGAAGAAAAACGAAGTTAGCGTCAACGAAAATATACATATTAAGCTATTTTTTTTTAAGATCTTTTACTTGGATAAGTAACTTCTGAATATAGGAATGTACTACAGTCTAGTAAGAAATAATTTCATTCAAAAATGAGTCCACACCTGCATCATAAGCAAACGAATATTGCAAAATATTTATTGGAAGAAACGAAGTATAATGTAATATTTCAAAATGGAAAATAACGATAATAGATGAATAAATATATATTAAAAAGATTCACTGATTATTTCAGTTGACGCCTCGACTTGTCTAGTTTATCCTGTTCTGTTTTCTATAAAGCTGTGTAAATCTCGTAAAACATAGCCTCAGTTTTACATTAATTCAACTATATGGTCTCTATGTTACTTTCGTATGGAAATGTTTGTGTGTGTGTGTGTGTCTATATGTTATAGATACACACATACACACATATTATATATATGTATGTATATATATATATATATATATATACATACATATACAGAGAGAGAGAGAGAGAGAGAAAGAGAGAGAAAGAGAGTGAGTAAGAGAGTACTGTTCCGTGATGGTAAATTCAACAAAACAATACTACATCTGGTGAGTGATAAATATTATTTAATAAACACTGTATATATTTTTATGAGCTGCTAATAGTTTCATTTGATGAAAGCAATTCTTCAGACACCATTTTATAATATGTCTGGTGCCTCAACGCAATCCTGAAAGCCTGAGGATTATATGAAGGCAACAGACGTGTTATAAAATGGTGTCTCAGTTGTTTTCGTCGTATGGAACTAATAGTAGCTCTTAAAAATGTATACTGTGTTTATTAAATAATGCACACATGCACACACACACACAAACACACACACACACACACACGTTTATATATTGTGTATCTCCGTTTTTTGTGTGTATATGTGATCGTGTGTGTGTATATGTATGTGTGTGTGCGTGTGTATGTGAGTGTGCGTGTGTGTGGTGTGCGTGTGCGTGTGCGTGTGCGCATGTGTGTGTGTGTATGTGTGCGTGTGCATATATGTGAATGTAATTAAGTGATTGATTAAATCCATCCTTACTTTCACAGCTTTGCGATTTGCATCCTTCAGAAACTTAACTCATCCATCCCTAATTATGATTACTGATAATCGCAAAGATATTTCCGTGAGTTTAGATGTCACACCGCGCTACCATTCGCCTGTACCTTTATGCCTGACCGACTCTCTGCCCGCCAAACACGCGGAATTGTTTATCAACATCAAGTACAGTTGTTATCTCTGTACTACTCTGTAAACAACACAACATCCGTCTTGGTTTTCTCTTCTTTTTTGAAAAAAATTTATAGATTTTGAGCCGAATAATACTTCGCCCTGCCCAATCCCTTATGTTAGCTCATCTTTTGCAGAATACTTGTAATTGCGGAAACATTGCTCATCGCTAGCTAGACCGTCTCCCATTTCTTGAAGGAAGAAGGCACCTTGTGTCTTCCCCACACAGAACTGTGTTGCCGATTCTTAAAAGAGAGGAGGAGAAAATAAAAGAGAAATAGATTATTCGAATGGCATTTTATTTATCAGAATAGATAAAAGTCAAAGCAGATCTCGGTAAGCCTTCAACTCAAAACAGAATTAGCTGAAACAATTACCACAAGCATTTGCGCAACAGTTTAACGATTCTGCCAATTGACCATCTTTTGTACATATTTATTTTCTATTAGCAAAATATTTCTCATCAACAAACACTTTCGTAGTTCAAGTCTGTTAACTAGTACGATCTCAACTTGTTCAATGCTTTATTTTCTTAGAATCAAATACGTTTCAATTGGGACCCACCAGCAGTAGCTTATCGAATGGCCGACTGCAGCCTCCTACGTGAGTCTCTCTGTACCAATCATAATCCGAAATCTCACATTTCTCAACATCAAGATGCACACAGTTACAGCACATTCAAAACGACATCGATAAAGCAAGCGATGCTTTCATCCTTCTCAGGGGATGTAGATTTTTCGCTTTCTCAACTGTTGCTAGGAATTCTGCTCTTTCACAAAAGTAACCTTCCAAAATACCTCCAATCATGCCACTCTCCAAAGAAGATGACGACATTATGTAACATTCACCATAGATATAACAATCGAAATTGCTTTTTCTTTTTGTTTCCAACTTCACGCAATACTAATTCCTGCAGCGTGGAGTTCCTTTCGTTATTTCACACATTTCATTACCCGTCTCGTTACGCAATCCTTCAATCGTGAATACTTCTCTGTTGATTGAAGCTCAGCAAAATGACCACTTCCGTCGATGTTTCTTCCATTACATTCAATCGACGTGCCCTGCGATGAGATTTCACCACCACCAAAGCCATCGATACCTTTGACAACAAAAATATTTCCCAATCTTGCTGAACACGCTACATTGTTATTGCAAAGTCGTACGCCTACCTGAACATGCCGCTCTACTGTTACTGATACAAACATCCCAAACATGATGAAAGCTGCTCTAATCATCTGATTTCATTTCTTCTCAATTACGAATATCAATATTCGTAATTAAGTAATAATATATTAACACTCACACACTCTGGAATATTTTGCATTTATCTCTTCCCGTAAATATTAAATTACATTTTTTTCTCTCGTTTATATTGTTGAGCACTCTGTATCTATTACATTAAGATATTTCAAAAGATACTGTAGAAAATACATGTACATACATAAACATATACATATATCCATAAATACTTGTGTGTCTTTATTAAATCTCTTTACTTACATACATATACATACATAAATACATATATATATATATATATATAGAGAGAGAGAGAGAGAGAGAGAGAGAGACAGAGACAGAGAGACAGAGACAGAGACAGAGACAGACAGACAGAGACAGACAGACAGACAGAGACAGACAGACAGAGAGACAGAGACACAGAGAGAGAGAGACAGAGAGACAGAGAGACAGAGAGAGAGACAGAGAGAGACAGAGAGTAAGAAAGAGAGTGAGAGACAGACAGACGGAGATATGGATATACTTAAATGTAGAGAGAGAGAGAGAGAGAGAGAGAGAGAGATGAGACACAGAATCAAACAAGTAGACAGAATAACTAAGCTGTCAGCAACTGATTCATGTCCAATTATTGAATACTTGGAAAACACTAAATATATTACGGTTTTGTTTTAACGTATTTAGCTGCGGTTTTCGTATGAATCATAGCCAAATGCATTAAGGTCTCGTATATCAACCATTATCTTAATAGATTTCTACATTGTGATATCTGAGTGAGTTTCATTAACCAAAACTTCCAACAGACTTCATTGTTTCTTTTTTTATTACTAATACCTTTAGATCTCTTCATAATTGCCTCATAGGTGTTAATGACATCGTCCTTAACCTTTCTCTCAGAAGAGTTACACATCTAAAAATTCGCAATCTCTGTATGTCAGAAAAAATTCTTTATCGCTCCTCATATCATGCACTAAACATAAACATAACAACACTATGACATTTAAAATCGCTGAAATGCTACACCTTAATGGCACACAAGATTTCACCAAGCGAAAACTCATCCTCAGCATTACAAAGACTACATCTCAACCACTGACCTGCGTGTTCATAAATAGAACATACTTCAATTACCACCCGATAATGGTCTTAAATCGTGGCACAGAACCAGCAATTTTGATGGGAAGGGAAGTCGATACCTCGATTCTAGGACTTGAATGGTACACATTTTATCGACCTCTAAAAGGTGAAACGCGAGTTCGATTTATAAATCCTTACAACTATCCAATAATAATTACTAAACACCTACAATGAAATATTGGTCCAATATCTGGGACGAACGTGCAGCAACAACACAAGCGTTCTCGACAGCATTTAAAGGAACACTATTCATTGATTGGCATAAAATCACTCACAAACACACCAAATCCGAGCTAACAGACAACATGCTGTCTCCACTCTCTCTCTCTCTCTCTCTCTCTCTCTCTCCCTCCCTCCCCCTCTACATTTTCTCCTGCTGCTAAAGTAATAAACCCGACCAGTTTCTCGAAGCCTCTTGAGATTGCCCCACATTCTATCAGTCTCGGTTCACTCATCTCACCTCACCCGTTTTCTGTACCTACCAATAAAACTAAGGATAAAGCACTTCACTCCGATCCTTTCTTACCTGGAACTTCAACACCTGAAAACATCTTAACTACGCATGTTTTTCTGGGATTTTTTCTTTCTTTCTTTCTTTTTTTTTTTTCGCAATATTCGTCCAAGCATTGAAGGCGCGTGGCCTAGTACACTCACGCTGACAAGATCGTAGTTTCGGCTTCGGGACCGGGAGGTGCGGCGTTGTGTTGTTGAGAAAACTCGAACTCTTCATATCACATTGCTGCAATCAGCTCAACTGTAAATGTGTAACTGTGTGAGGGGCTGGCGCCCCGTCCGACAGGAATTTCGATAATCTCACTTATACATCATGGGAACGAGGTAATTAGCCCCATGGATCCTAAGACACCAGATAGCAATACCCAGTAGTTATTACTTCCATATGCAACAATTAAATATTCTCAGTGTTCTGGAAGGTTTATAAAGGCCATGGGCACTGCACCGTCATCAAGAACAAAGACTCATATAAACATAGAATGTTAAACAATACAGAGAATATTGTAGCTGATTGCGGGTAACCCCCATTACTGGTAGTTTTATATCGCAGCATTTTTAACCCTATTCGACTTGTCAACGTCTTTGCTTTTATGTAGCGTTCGCTTTTGTCTTGGTTCTCTTCTTTTCTTTTTATATCATATTTTACGTTCTGTCCTTGTTCTGATGTTATCGAGATTCGGATTGTTTTTGAGAATTTGATTGTATTAGATCACACACACATACATACACACACACACGCGCGCGCATACATACACACGCACGCACAAACACACAAACATAAACACACACACATTCACACATATATACACACGCACACATACATACAAATACAGACGCAAATATATTCACGCATACGTAAATATGCATACGTATATAGGTACATGTATACAGAGGTATGTATGCACATACATTATATTATACTATATATGTATACACCCACACGCATATATATATATATATATATATATATATATGTATTTGTATTTATGAATATATATATACATATATACATTTATCATATATATAATTTATACATACAT
>NC_068991.1:76473693-76474819 GCF_001194135.2 Octopus bimaculoides
ATTAAGGGAACAGCCTGCTCGTGAAATTAACATGCAAGTGGCTGAGCACTCCACAGACACGTGTACCCTTAACGTAGTTCTGGGAGAGATTCAGCGTGACACAGAGTGCGACAAGGCTGGCCCCTTTGAAATACAGGTACAACAGAAATAGGAAGTAAGAGTGAGAGAAAGTTGTAGTGAAAGAGTACAGCAGGGTTCACCACCATCCCCTGCCGGAGCCTCGTAGAGCTTTAGGTGTTTTCGCTCAATAAACACTCACAACGCCCGGTCTGGGAATCGAAACCGCGATCCTATAACCGCGAGTCCGCTGCCCTAACCACTGGGCTATTGCACCTCCAGCGAACGATGTAACAATTGTTTTTTGGAATTTAGACGAAACATACAATAAACTGGCAAAATGAAATGGTGGTTGTGGTAACGCTATAAGCTATAAACGCAAGAATCAATGGTTCGTATCCTGTACCCAAGCTAAAGATTTGGCTATAGACAAGGTTTACATCGCAAGAAACCTACGGCCTGACCTTTAGAGGACGTATAGAGGACACATGGAAAAGCTACTACCACTACTACTACTACTACTACTACTACTAGTAGTAGTAGTAGTAGTAGTAGTAGTAGTAGTAGTAGTAGTAGTGGTAGTAGTGCTGCTGCTGCTGCTACATGGAATGATTAGCTACACCTGCCTATGCTTGTTATTGCCTGTGTTTAGCCCCAGGCAAGCCTAGATTGAGCAGACCTCTCATCAAAAGCATACCAGCTTTGACTAGTCTGCTTTTTAAGGTCATCTAGGGCCCTGTTATCTCACATGTCATCCCATATTTTTAACACGCGGGTGCTAAATTTGAGGAGAGATTAGGTCGTTATTTCTAGCATTTCAAACAACGTCGCAAAACTCCACAATTCATTTGTTGCAATGTCTAGAAACGACAAGATACACTTAGCAATGAAGTTAATATCGACCGCGAGTGTGTGTGTCCGTGTGTTACGCACGCCAGGAAAGGCTGAGAGGCGCGGGCGAGAAGAAACAGCAGCAGGTCGAGAAGGAAGCGGCGGCGGCGACCGAGAAGGAAGCCGGCGAGCGATCGGAAGCGATTAGGAGCAAAGAGAAAACGGAGGAGGGTCAGGC
>NC_068991.1:76477593-76480263 GCF_001194135.2 Octopus bimaculoides
CGAGCCCCGATACGAGCCGCGGTCGGTACCGCGACGAGGTCCGACCCGCGAGTTTGCGGGTCAGATCCGGTGGAACAGTCACGGTCTAGGTGGCCCTCACACCCCAAGGAAGTCCAGACTACTATGTAGGAGTAGCAGCCGTAGATCAGGATGGTCGTTTTTTCCGACTCGCACCCCGACCGTGGCCGACAGAAAAGCAGACGGTCGGCCGGCGGTTGTCCCGCCGGTCACCGCTGCGTGCCCACAGAGTCGATCGGAAGCGGTCGAATTCAGAGCGACGACTAGGCGTTCTGCCGAAGAGCTACGGAGCTTCGTCCGTTGCTCTTGTCGTAGCGTACGCCCGTTCTGCCGAAGAGCTATTATTGAATTGTGTTTGTTTACAAAACCTTGGTGTAACTAATGGTAACATTGTTTGGTGTTAAGTTTTTCATATAACTGCAATACGTTTGTTTGATTATTTATGCAAATATATAGATTTCAGACAATATCTGAAACATGTAAAGGGAAGCTGTAAAGTTGTATAAATATAGAAACAAACCTTTTATATTTTCTATAACTTTTTAATTTCGAATAAGCTTTCCCTCTAGCCATTATTTAGCGTATTTCATTTAATATTCTTTAGCAAATTATTCTCATTTCAAAGGCAGTAATGTACAAATTACGAAGTTATTTGCATATAACTGCAATAGTCTTGTTGAAATATATCAGAGTGAAATCTTTATAACTTAACGTATTTAGTTACCGACGATGGACACAAGGTGATATTTTATTGGTCGCATATACACATCGCTGCATAATCGTTATTATATATAAGTGTAAATGCGTAGACCATCTTCTGATTTTAATCGCGTGTGATGCGAAAAACCGGAGAATTCGTTATATTTGAATGAAACTAGAGGTTTTGGAAATTATCCTTACGAGTCACACGCACAACCCCTCCTCCCATTACTCTGTCTTTTATTTCTCTCCGTCAAAACAAGCAGTAAAGTAGTGTTTGGTCTTTTGTAAACCCGTGACCATACAAACAGAATATAAAATAAATAAAATGTGACACAAACTCAACCCATTAATTATGTTCAAGAGATATTTCATTCAGACGAAAAATGGTTGGTATTTCATTTTATTAGCTTTAGAATTATGGACCATTTTATAGGTTCAGATCTCGACATAATTGAAAGTTACCGAAACAAAATGACACATTTTCGTAAATTTAGCTTCTATGCAAACATTTCAATCATCTCTGTCGTCCTTCTTAGAATCTTCAAATCAAAGCAGGAATTCTGATTGGTTGAATTTTTTTTTATATTTCATTTTATGTTATTATAAATATATTTTTGTATTTTGGTATTTTTGTTTGTCGTAATACTATTACTGATGATATAAATCAAGGAATTCTTGGGTGGGGGGGGGCGTGTTTTATTATTGACCAGAATCTGGCTTTGAGACAGTAACTTAATTTGAACCTATATTATTTGTCTTCTATATTGTCAGGTTATTTTTGTTTAAATTGATATTTTAGAATTTTTATATAACGTCATTAAACTCCCGACGATAACAAGGATCTAGCCGACCTTTCCTTTTTCAACCTAAGACAGTTCCTATCATTGATCAGCATTATTTCCTTTTTTCTTTTGTTTGCTTTTATGCTATTGTTTTTGTGTTTATTACTGCTTTTATTATCTTTCTAATCAAGATACTACGGCAAATAGTTATCGTAGATAACATTAATACTATTAAAAAAGCTAATTTAGTTTGGTTATTTTGTTTTGCCGCTGTTGCTACTGTTGTTGTTGTAATTTTTCCTTGTTTAAGGTGGTTGTTGATGAATCGCTTGAGCATCGGGTACGTTACGGTTATTTGTTACTGCATTTTACTTTCCGAGTTCAAATTCTGTCGAGGTCAACTTTGCCCTTTATCATTTCGGGATCGATAAAACTAAGTATCAGTTAAGTACAATCGACTAAACCCCTCCCGAGAGTTTATTGTTCTCGTGACTTAATTGGGCCTTTAGATGGTGGCCTAATAGAAAGTTTAAAGCGTCAGAAAAATACTTTGTGGTATTTCCTCAGGCTCTTTATAATTGAAGATCAAATCCCGCTGAGATCATCTTTGCCTTTAATCTCTTCACTAAGCCCCTCAACCTATTTTGGTCGATATAATCCAGTAAACATCCCCTCCTCTTAAAATTACTAGCCTTGTGCCAAAATCTGAAATAATTAGAAGACAGCTGACCTGTTAGCACGCCGGCTTAACGGCGCTTCTTCCGGCTGTTTAACGTTCCGATTACAAATAGCACGGGCGTCAAACTTGCCTGTCATCTTTCGGGGTCGAGAAAATAAAGTTCCAGTTGAGTATTGGGGTCGATGTTATCAAGTATTCGCCTCCCACTAAAATTGCTGAATTTGTCAAACATTTAAGCAATTATTTAAAACCCACTTAGTGTAGTTCACATTAATATCGATCGCAAGAAGGCCGCGAGATGGCAGAAACGTTAGGACGCCGGGCTAAATCCTTAGCGGTATTTCGTCTGTCTTTACGTTCTAAGTTCAAATTCTGCCGAGATGGGATAAGCTTGCAAGACCTGTCCAAGATGCGGGAGAGACAGGGAAACCGTCCCTCACGCTATTGTTCAGTGTCCGGAGATATCTGAAATGTGGGCTTATGCTGAAC
>NC_068991.1:76480487-76485232 GCF_001194135.2 Octopus bimaculoides
GTTAATATCATTCGATTTTTTATATTTTATATAATTTTTAAAGTCACATTTTATGTAAACCATTCGCATTATTGATCCCAATCAGTTGTTTTGTACCATTCTATGTTTAGCCTCCTGTGGGCAATAAAGAAATTGGTATTTCGTCTGTCTTTACGTTCTAAGTTCAAATTCCACCGAGATGGGGTCGGACATTGCCCTATCAGATTATCATTTATTCCGCGGTCTTCAAAATTATTTGGACGAAAAAAAAAAATGAATTCTGTAGACGAGGTCAGAACAGTACTGTTGGAGTATTTTTCACCACAGACAAGGGAATTTTGTAAGAGGGGCCTCGCAAATCTACCAGATAGATGTAAGAGCATTGCAGAAAATGAAGGAGAGAATATTTTAGATTAAAAATTAACTTCGTTTATCTTAACTTTGAAAAATAAAAGAAGAATAAGAACACCGCATTATTTATGGTATGACCCAATATATGTATGCATATGTATAGATATTATTGCTCCTACTTTCGTTATCTGTATCTCACAGGGAACCTGTGTATTTTTGGACCCGAAACCCGTGTCTTAACCAATGACCATGGATCCTTGCCATACTTTCATTTGATCTATTTCCAAAAATCTTTGGTAGGAGCCTTAGGATCTAAAACGTTTCTGAGAAAGGCTTAAAATCTGAAATTTAGAAGTGTTTATCTAGGTTTTTCTCGATATCATCTTTCGTTTGATACTTCATTTTATGGACCCGAAAAGAGTGAAAAGCATTATTGATGGTCCACAGCAACAAAACTTTAGACCAGAATGTAAAGAAATGAAGCAAGTATTGCGACAGACTAACAGTTTTGTCAACTTGCCGCCCTTTTGCGGTTCTAATAAAGCGATTTTGTGTAGCAATTCTGATCGAATTTCAAACTAAGACTTCACCTATCATGGTTTCATTTTCTTTATAATTATTCCAATACTGACCATTACCGCTGCCACAATCTCATTGTTTTCATGTTCCACACCTTCCACACGCCTCTCAGCTATTTTAAGAAATTAATATCTCTCAATCTCTTTTTGTCCCGTCGCAAACCACCATGTAAAACACAACGGGAATCGTTGTATCAGCTATTCAATAAAGTAGTAGTAGTAGTAGTAGTAGTAGTAGTAGTAGTAGTAGTAGTAGTAGTAGTAGTAGTAGTAGTAGTGGCAGTGGTAGTAGTGGTGGTGGTGGTGGTGGTGATCTTACAAACTGTTATATCTGACTACACTGAGTTGCAATGTATTAGACAATAGCTATTTTCCCCCCTCCAGAGTGCACACACACACACACACACACACACACACATATATAAATTGTTTACCAACCACATAGTTCTGGATTCAGTCTCACTGCGTGGCAACTTGGCCAAGTGTCTTCTACTATAGCCTCGGGCCGACCAAAGCCTTGTGAGTGGATTTAGTAGACAGAAACTGAAACAAGCCAGACGTATATATGTATATATATGTGTGTGTGTGTGTGTGTGTTTGTCCTCCCAACATCGCTTAACAATCGATGCTAGTGTGTTTCCGTCCCTGTAACTTGGCGGTTCGGCATGAGAGGGCGATAGAATAAGTAGTAGGCTTATAAAGAATAAGTCCTGGTGTTGATTTGCTCGACTAAAGGCGGTGCTCCAGCATGGCCTAAGCCAAATGACTGAAACGAGTAAAAAAGTAACATAATATATGTGTGTGTTTGTGTATGTATATGTATATATATCTTTAATTTGTTTATGGCAAACGCTTTGAATATGCAAATAAAGCTCCTATTCCATTATGCCGTCCACATTCTGGTGTACATCTATTAATGTTATATCGCCTGAAGAAATCAATCCATGATGAGGATCAACCCGATACCGACGGATACTACGGACTGCTTTGTAATCATTCAAGGAATACGGAATCTGATCTTAAGAGACATGTGACAAGTAGAAACGCGCGTAGCCATGCATTAAATGCTTATAAATTCCATCCAAGTACTTTTATTATTATTATTATTATTATTATTATTATTATACATACATACATAACGCATACATAAATGCATACATACAGGGTGATAGTGAGATAAACTGATTAATAGGTAGATAGATAGACAGATGTATAATATATATATATATATATATATATATATATATATATATATATATATATATATATATATATATATATATATATATATGAATGCATGCATGGATTCATGTGTGTGTATATATGCTTCTTTGAAATGTGTCGTATATGGATTAGTCACGAAAAATACGATACAAAATTGAAGGTTAATTAATGCTCTCTGAAACACGATTTTACAACGATACCCCATACTTGACTCTTTGACTACTTGACTTCTGAACTTATTTATTGCTGTCAATGCTTACCGTTATCTTCCTCGGAAATATTCAGAAATCAAATTGCCCCTTCATTTGCGACAAATACAGAGAGAATGGTGGATACTTGTCTTCCGTGTTGCAATATTTTAATTTAGTTTCTGAGTAAATCCTCAGAATTTACTGCGACTTTTTAGGCTTTCATCGGTTTTATTTTTCACCCTCTTCATTTATAAGGGGATTGCGTGCGTAATTCTTTCATTTGTGAGAATAAATTTCTTGTTATAATTCTGCCCGTTTGTTATTTTCCAGAGTAAAGATATTCTTTAAGAGACAGGAATTGGAAAGTCAAGCGTGTATATAGGAATTTTTGTATATTATGCCTTTAAATATAACTAATGAGGAAATTCTATCCTTTGAATATATATGTTGTGGCAGATAACTGATGAGATATATGGGATATTTATCTGTAAGTATATTGAATCGATAAACATTTTTCTTAATTTGTCAACAGGCTATAGTTTATTGTCACGAGCCTAAGATATTTGCTTCCGGTGTTGTAATTGAGAGAGATATAATGCATCGGGAAAAGTATTGGTTCCTCAGCTAAACGTGAAAAAAAAAAGTTGGTTAAGGAGATATTCTGGCATGCACCAAAACAAACTGTCAAAAATAGCTGCTAAAATTCATTCTGAGAAGGAGGAGGAGGAGGAGGGGGGAGGAGGAGGAGGAGGAGAAGAAGAAGAAAGCTTAATACTGAAATCAGAGCTCAATGCGAAAAACAAGATAATAGATATCAACACTCTAGCCGTCCCAGTTATAAATTACTGCTACAATATTCTTAACTGGACACTGAATGAACTAATCAAAATAGACAGGAAAACAAGAAAAATGACAGGAATTCGGATGCACCACCCAAAATCTGACATAGAAAGGTTATATAAACAACGTATAGAATGTGGTAGAAGCCTTATACAGCTAGAAAACTATTACAAAATAACCACCATAGGACTACAGAAATACTTACTTCAGAAGCAAAGAAAACTAATACAGATAGCCACAAAACAAGAAACTGTTTTCAGTCTTTAAAGAAGCTGACGAATTCAAAAAAAGATGCCATAGTACCTAACAACTATGAAGAAAAGGAAGAAATAACGGAAGTTGTAAAACAACTGAAATCCAAACTAAGATTGGAACACGACAAAACAATTTCAAGAAAAGCCCCTCCATGGCAAGTACTGGGTTAAACTACACTC
The DNA here is from genome assembly GCF_001194135.2 of Octopus bimaculoides. NCBI lineage: Eukaryota > Metazoa > Mollusca > Cephalopoda > Octopoda > Octopodidae > Octopus > Octopus bimaculoides. The sequence goes on from NC_068991.1 coordinate 76,484,085, forward strand.
AAAAGAAATAGACAACGTAAGTCCCAACAACGACTGAAAAGCTGAAAGCAGAGGCTGAAGGATTTTTGACTGCAGCAGAAGATCAAAGCCTTCCCACCAGAAATTACCAAAAACATGTAATGAAAAGAAATACATTAACTGCAGAATATGTGGAGATGGAGAAGAAACAATACACCATATTGTCTCTGGCTGTCTAGTCCTGACTAAGAAGGAATATATTCACAAACACGATAGAGTTGGGACCGATATACACTGGAAGTTATGCCAACACTATGGAATTACCACAGAAAAAAGATGGTATAGGCAGACGCCAGAAAAGGTCACAGAAGAATGAGAAAGTAACCATACTCTGGGATATGCCAATGAACACAGAGTATTTAAGGCCAATAGGCCGAATATAGTTGTCAGAGATCACCAAGAAAAAAATGCTTTTTAATCGATGTATCAATACCAACAGATGACAATGTTTCTCTAAAAGAAACGGAGAAACTATCAAAATACAAAAACCTAAACATAGAGGTAATTCGAATGTGGAGTTTAAATCAGAAACAATTCTTATAATAGCAGGAGTATTAGGTATGATAAAAAATATATACACACAAATACATAACAAAAATATCAGGACTAACAAGTATATATAACATACAGAAAATACCACTACTAGGCACACATCCTACGTAAAACACTTTTATTACAGTAAAAATTAGAGCATCACAACAATCTACAGCACATACCCAGGCACACAGAGCTGCGCTCGATGCTGCAGTGAAAGTACGTGATAAAAATAAGACTACTAAATAATAATAATAATAATAATATAATAGTAATTATTATTATTATGTTGTTATTTTTCTTCTTTCTTCAAATTTTCTTCCATTTCTCGCCAAGTGGCAGAGAAACTCGTTGTATGCATTCCCAGTTTACACACGCAAATTCACAGGTAAAACATGTATTTAAGAAAACAAATTCATGAATGGATGTTGTTTTCACAGCGATAATGCTCTTCTTAGTACATGAGTCGTTCCAGTTAGCACGATTTTTTGCACTTCCTGTAGGGATGGTAAGCCTGGTATTATTTTCAAATAGGTTTCAGTACCTTTTTTTATCATTCCTAGAGATCCTACAATCACTGGTATGGTAGTCGCCTT
>NC_068991.1:76486526-76489954 GCF_001194135.2 Octopus bimaculoides
ATATACACGTGTGTGTATGCAGGTATGTATGAATAGCTCATTTGATGTATCGATGGATAGATGAATATGTGGGTGGGGAGTGTGTGTGTGTCTATATATATATATATATATATATCAATTCAGTTTACGTAGACATTTTTCAGAATTTCAGTGTCGTTGTCAAATGAATTCCCGTCATAACTGCCTGCCAGAGAGTATTCGACAACCGTACGATCGTCGCGATATTTCAACCGAGAATTAATTACCTCCAAAACAACGAGAACCACATATATTGACGCAGCCAGTCTGTCCTTTGATCAGTCATATCCAGCTGAATTTATCTCTCGCTTCAGAATTGTCAACAAGTTAGCGAGAAAGAAAAACATGTAATATTACATTGTATAAAATCAATCAATCCATTCAATATAAGAATAATATACCTTCGTATCGGTGTGTATATGTGTGTGTATATGTGTGTGTATATGTGTATATGTGTGTGTGCGCATGCTTGTTGTGCGTATATGTGTGCATGTATTTTAGATTGATAGATAGATAGATAGATAGATAGATAGATAGATAGATGCCTGGATAGTTATAGGTATAGACATATAGACATAGATAAAGATTAATAGATGCTAGATAGATTTTGTATTATATGTTATATAATTGTGTTTCTATAGTATACCAATGTATATTTATCTGTGTATATTTTTTTATGTGTGTATGTGTGTAAGTATCTATATATATATATATATATATGTATATGTATATATATACATATATATACACACATATATGTGGATGCCTGTGTATTGATCTATGCGTTGCAGTTTTCTATACGTTTTCTATGAGCGTATGTATATTTGTGTGTAAGTATGTATATATATACCTATATAAGTATGTGTGTGTGTATATATATATATGCGTGTATGTATGTATATATATATATGTATGTATATATACACACACACACTCTTATATGTGGATATCTATGTATGCATCTATGTGTTGCAGTTTTGTATACCCTTCCTATGCGTGTATGTGTCTGTGTGTAATATATATATATATATATATATATATATATATATATATATATATATACATACACATATATATGGGTGTCTGTGTATGCATCTATGCGTTTTCTATGTGTTTATTTGCAATACTTTTTATTAATAAAAGCGAATCATAACTATGTCAGTGTACGGTCTGGAAAATACTTAGTTCTCTGATTGAAGTTTCCTTCACACTTATATTGTATTGGAGACAATACTCACACACACATCCGCATGCACCCACACATACACACATATGTGTGTGTGTTTGTGTGTGTGTGCGTTTATGTATATAGATTGGTATGTATGTTCTCATGCACGTATATATGCATGTATTGTATACTTACGTTGGATTATGTATATTGTTATTTATTTGGTGGAAGGCGGCAAGCTTTACAGAGTTGGTTTCGCATCGGTTAAGTTCTGTCGGTGTTGTTTAGACAACGTTAGTTTTGATCGAGAAGATGAAATCTACCCTGTCTAATAATCTTGTCCTTTTGTGTAGCAAGGTGGGTTTCATTGTCTAACATGACCTTCTCATCTTTTTAAGTCTGTATCGTAGGTATTCTATGATTTGATGGAGAATTCATAGTTATTTATGCCAACCCAAATAAACGGCATATATCCGCTCACGTCGGTTCGCTTCAGTCAGTCATTTCCACACAGATGCAAACGTATTATATATTATATGTGTGTGTGTGTGTGTGTTCAAAAGATATCCGAATTTATTTTTCCCACCAAAACTAATGCAGCGTTAGCAACATCCGTTTGGTGTGAAGTAACTCTACCTTACACACGCGTTTCCGAAGATTTTCGCACCAGTAAACCGTGTTAGTTTCCGGTCACTACGCCTAGAGTAAGGATGTGCAGTGTGAGCCTGTCGAATTTTCGTTTTCACAAACACATCGGGCAGAGATATTACATCAATTGTTTTAGACATGGCCTCACCCCGTTGGAGAAAGAAAGAGGGACACTCACGCAGACCATCCCCAAGCCGAAACGAAGAGCCAACTGAGAAAGTTCGGTGAATATCATGGAAGACCATCGTGAAACATTATTTACATTCGACGGATATTTGTCCTCATCTTGTTTGTTGTTAACACAACGTTTCGGCTGATATACCCTCCAGCCTTCATCAGGTGTCTTGGGGGAAATTTCGAACCTGATGGGTCGTGTTTGGCACAGTCCAGCGTTTCCTGAGTGATTTCCATGCATTGTTTTTGCTGTTCCTCCAATTGATTTCCATGCGTTGTTTTTGCTGTTCCTCCAATACATCGGAGACGATTTTCAGTGACACTTTCTGCATGCAGAAATCCCTCGTTAAAATGGGAAGCGCTAATCTTGTGCTTATTTCCACTTCATAAGCCATTTTCAGGATTGTTACGCGATGCAGTTCTATATTTAAGAGATGAGGAATTATATACATTATTTGCCTTATTTACATTTGACGGATATTTGTCCTCATCTTGTTTGTTGTTAACACAAAGGATTTTACCCATGCGGCATTTGTTTTGGCGGTAAAATATAACTTCAGAAACTTTTTGGGCCGAAACAGTCTCCGAAACGAACGCCAGTTAGTCGCCGTGTTACTCTTTTACAGCTGAGTAGACTGGACCAATATCATATGAAGTGTTTTTCCCAGCAGCACAACGCACTGCCCGTCTAGGAATCGAAACCACGATTATGCGATCGCGAGTGCATCCTAGATTGTAGGCCACGCACCTTCACATATGTGTGTGTATGCGTGTGTATGTGTGTGCGTGGGTGTGTGTATCACAAATCATTACTATTCTATGAAGCAAAGGAACTCATTATCACAGGAAATAAAAGCTTTAATTCCCATGCAAACATTTCACTTTTCATAGTTATTTTATATTCAACAAAATGTTCGTATTATGCAAAATCATTGAAAATTCTGCCTCTGATATTGCAAACATATGTAAGTATTGAATTTACTGGTGTACGTGGAATTTTAGCTTCTTTTTAATAAAGCGGATTACAAAGCAATATGCAGGTGCAACAGAGAAATGACACAAATATTATCGAACAAAACACTGGAATATCTTAATAATTCGAAAAATGAACTTCGGCAATGTCAGACGGAAGAAAATAGAAAACAAAATAGACTGTTTGTTTGTTAATGTAGCAAATGTATTTGTATATGTACATAAATAGGTGAGTATGATGTGTGTATACACACGCACGCACACACGTCTGTATGTAAACATAAATGCGTATTATACATATCTATATATATCAATCTCTCTCTTTTGCTCTCATTCCCTTTTTCGCTCTCTCTCTCTCTCTATCTCTCTCTCTCTCTCTCTCTCTCTCTCTCTCTCTCTCTCTCTCTCTCTATGTACATATACATATATATATATATGTATATGTATA
>NC_068991.1:76490681-76491750 GCF_001194135.2 Octopus bimaculoides
TATATGTTTGTGTACCTGTGTTTGTATCCCCCCCTAACATCACTTGACAACTGATGCTGGTGTGTTTACGTAACTTACGTAACCTAGCGGTTCGACAAAAGGCCGATAGAATAAGTACCAGGCTTACAAAGAATAACTCCTGGGGTCGATGGCCGCAGTCAAAAAAGAATCCATGTAAAAGAATTATTCTTACATGCGAGAATTATAAGTTTTTCAATGTGTATGTGTGTGTGGTATATGTATACATGCTTTTACAGTTGTATAAATCATAGAATTTAAGCTATTACGATCCATTACTCATTGTTTATTGACTGGAATCTTTCCTTCTAGCTTTTATTTGCGCTTCTCGAATAAATAATACTGTTTTGAATTTTTTAGATTTTCGGAAAACATAAAACTTCGAAGTTACGACCGTACATCAAGGAGTTGCAACATTACCACAGACTGAAATTCGTTTTCAATATAGCGAAAGCCTACCTTGACTACCTGGAAGCATCGGATTATACGTGTGAGCATCGAAACCCAGTATTTGGTGTTCATCCGTCTATTGTAACCTCGGTATTCATGGAGATTTTTAAAGACATTTTAATCCCTGTTAAGTCTATTACGCTCTTTGTATCTCCCTTACATCAATAATGTCATTCGCAAAAGCGTGAACATTACGCTACACATTTTTATTTCCTCACAAATGACGTTTCTCTCGCCAAGTCAAAGGAAACCTGTACAAGCTCCGAGTTCACACGTTGATCAACCCCTTTGCTACCTGCGGTATTCCTACCAGATAATACTGAACATTTTTCCTTTGATATGTGTGACTGTCTGTGTGTATGAGTGCGTATATGACTCTCTGTGTGTTTGTGTGTGTGTGTGTGTGTGTGCACGCGTACACGTGGTTACTTCGGTATACGGAGTTGCACACACACACGCAATGACGCAAAAGCAGGAAAATAAATACACACATAGAAACATGACACACACATATACATAATATATATATTAACAATCAAAGGTTTTCTCCATTTCCTGATTATTTAAATTTATATATATATATATATATTTATATATATAT
>NC_068991.1:76492308-76493151 GCF_001194135.2 Octopus bimaculoides
TATGTATATATATATGGTGGGGTATGTACCTCTTGTTAAGGTTATCTCTTCAGATTTTCTTCAGATATTATCTATAATAGATATTATAACCAGTATTGATTTTGTCACGGCGTCTCATATCCGAGACGCCTGAAGTAAGCAACAATGAGATCGAAGATGCAAAATGGGCAATGGGCGTATATGGCACGTTTCGGGAGGATTTGGCTCCTTCATCAACACCCATCCAACCCATTGATCATCCACGAACTCATTGCTTAAATAACAACTAAATATAGCAGTGTAACATCATTAGTTATACCAATTTTTTATATCAAACACTGTCCTGGAAGCTGGTATATAAATATTGAAGACCTATACGGACATGGTATTTCGTAATGCAACCATGATATACTACAAAGTACTTTAAACGTTTTTATAAGCCAATGCCGTATTCTACTGTGTTAGCAGTGCTATTAACTCACTTGTTAAGTTTATCTCTGCAGATTTTTCTATAGATATTGTAGCCAACACCGATTTTGTTACGACGTTTCGTATCCGAGACGGCTGATGAATAGCTACGCAGTACCCCAACAACATATATGTTAGTTTACTTGTCATTATTCTTTTCTATTCTAGGCACAAGGCCCGAAATTTTTTAGGAGAGGGCCAGTCGATTAGATCGACCCCAGTACACAACTCGTACGTAATTTATCGACTGCGAAAGGATCACATTGCTTCAACGTATTTGTTCAGTCTTCTCTTGCGTGGAAAGATATTGTTCATACATCAAGAATTTATCTTTCGTTATATTTCATACAGTTTTATTCGCTGTTATTGCTCATATTCATCACACACACACACACA
>NC_068991.1:76493486-76495220 GCF_001194135.2 Octopus bimaculoides
CCTACATACATAGGAGCACTCCGTCGGTTGCGAAGACGAGTTTTCCAGCTGATAGATCAACGGAACAGCTTCCTCGTGATATTAACGTGCAAGTGAGTAGGAAATCCACAGACACCTGTACCCCTAACGTAGTTCTCAGGGTGATTCAGCGTGACACAAAGAGTGACAAGGCTGGCCATTTGAAATACAGGTAATACTCATTTTTGCCAATTGAGTGGACTGGAGCAACGTGAAACAAAGTGTTTTGCTCAAAGACAGAACGCGTCACTGGGAATTGAACTCACAGCCTTTCAATCTTGATTCGAATGCCCTAACCACTAAGCCATGCTCCTTCACATATATACATACATATCCATACGTACATACATACATACATACATACATACATACAAACTCAGAGATAATGGGAACATACATACGTACATTATATACACCCATTCATTTGGACAGCAAAGTCACCAGAGTATCGGTTTTCAGTCCAAGCATCTGCATGCAATTTTATCGAATGCAAACTTTGGTGATAATGTTATCACCGTTGCTCTATTATCGCACAGATCAGCATCTTAATATTTGTTTTTATATTTTCAGAATTTAACGACATATTTATCAGAGTGAGGAGAGATTTATTATATCACTTGCACAGATCATTTGCATATTTATGACAATATATTCGCCCGACATCAGAAAGGACTGTAAATTATAATATTTCACCAGATGCTTTTCAAAATAAGATATTGTTGTGTTCAAACAGTCTTTTTCCTTGAAGATAGCGCTTATAAAATTCTTATTTATTTATTGGAAACTTGCAGGTAAAAAAGGAGACACTTTTTGACTCGTGTCACTGCAGCGCACAAACATAGACAAATATACATACACACACATGCATACACACATATTAATCTACTAGTTAGATTTGTTGTTCTTCGATTCGTTTGGTGTGTGTGTGTGTGTGTGTGTGTGTGTGTGTGTGTGTGTGTGTGTGTGTGTGTGTGTGTGTGTGTGTGTGTGTGTGTGTGTGTGTGTGTGTGTGTGTGCGTGCGCGAGTGCATTTGTTATGGGCGACCGAAAATGTATTAGAACCGAAAATCAATCTGTATATTTCCTTCAACGTGGATATACTTAAAGAAAGCAGTACTATTTGTCTTGAGAATGCATCATAATGTGATAAGATGTGCACGGGAATCACTAGCAAATAAAAGAGATCCAGCAACGACGGAGGAATTTCTAGATCACATAATTTCAGTTAAATCATATATATATATATATATATATATATATATATTAAATACCACGGTATCCTGGTATCGACCACATCATTGCATATTGTGTTACATCGCTTGTCAGAATGTACTTCGCTTTGTTTTCGTTTTCAAATCATGCCTCCTCACTGGCTCGGTGAGTAGGGCTCCATTCCCTCTGATCGGAAAGCTATTCCATCATCGCGTATTCACCCCGTTTACATTTGAGGAAACTGGAACGACGGGAAATGAAGCGTTTTACTCAAGAACACAACGCACCGCCTGGTACGAGATCGAACCCTGAATTTAGTGAACGTGCGTACAATACCTCAACCACACACACACATACATACACACAGACATAGATACACGCGTACACACATATACAGACACACACATATACACACACAGACACACGCACATTCGCACACACAAACACACATATTTTTATACACATACACACATACATACATATATATATATATATATATATATA
>NC_068991.1:76495377-76501661 GCF_001194135.2 Octopus bimaculoides
TATATACGCATATATAATATATGTATGTATTTTTGCATGTTTGTATGCATGTATATACGCAATATAGAAATATCAGTGGAACGGCCGTGGTAAGACGCAGTTTGCTAATCTAAAGCATAAACGTGTGGCTTGTATTGAGAACAGAGATGACTCGATACATTGATCAATAAACTTATTAATCATTGCATCAAATACAGTTCCTTCAATATCGAGATTAAACAGAAAATTCCGATATGATGCCAGGAACGACACAACTCTATTTCAAAAGCAACAAAAGTTGGTTATTCTGCGATAATCAAAACTGTGGAAAAAGGAGTGGGATTTAAGTCATGAAAAACGTAAACGATCGTATGATATTAAGATAAATGTATAGTGTTACGTATAGATGTAAACATACACAAACATGGTAACTTCTATAGGTCTAGCCTTCTAACGCCGACGCCACATACACAGTTACAAGATTATAATCTACTCTAGCCGCTACTAAAATTGTGTGCATGCTGATAAGGATATGAAGCCATACCCCAATGTACTCGTATATCGCTAAAGTAATCAGCAAATAAGCTAGTGTTCCTTTACCATTACCAATTCCAATATCCATTCCCATTTTTTGCAGTTGTTTTTGGGGGGGAGGGGTTAGACCGGTTTTTGTACTCCCTCCTGCGACAGTTTGTATTCAACTAAGAAGGTGCCATGGAACTTGTAGAGAAAATAAATAGTGACATTTGATAATATTACGTAATATACATCTGATGTTCTTTAGAAACAGTTGTAGTACTCAACGACGTCTTGCATCGAAACATAAGTCCTTTATTCGATTAAATGTTTCTACATGGAGCCCCAGCATGGCCAAAGTTCAATTACTGAAACACACAGGAGATAAAAAATAAACAATAGAAGTTACTATAGAAAAGTAAATAGTTTTTATAGTACAGTTATTATTATTCTGTGAGTTGAGAGCAGAATCACTTCCAATTCTTGTTGTCAACATGTATATATTATGCACATCTGAGAGACTCATTTAGGATTTTTAGAGTATGTTAAGTGGTCTGTGTTTAATAATTGAATACACGATTATGTAAAGCATTTTCTAAAAGCTCTTCGGCAAGAAGTCGAATCTAACTGGTTAATCATATTTCGATGTGTTTACGAATATTTTCGCTTATATACCGTCGCGCTGCTTCTCAATTTCGTATGTTAGAATAACTGGTCAAGTGAAACGGCAAGTAAGACATTACGGTTCTCCAAGTATTATATTTAAGTGCTTTTCCTTCGTTTTTCAGCACAACCTTTCACCAATTCCCATGCACATATACACGCACACACACACACACATACACACGCACGCACACATGCATGCGTACATATGTATGTGAATATGTGTGTGTGTGCGTTATATTATATCGTGTTATACTATATTATGCTATGTATTATATATATATATATATATTGATGTATACTATATTATGTTTTGAATCTCTCCGAACTAGTAATTGCATTTCGGTGAGCAAATGAAACCAGAATCACTTAATGTTTTCACCAATGTTATCTGATCGTTTATCATTAAAACGTGACTGTTCTGAGATTGCTTTATCGAATTTTATTTACATCTATTTAGAACAAAATTCCACATAATAGTATATTGAATCTAATTCTGTAATTCATTAGACTATTCGAAAGAAAACTACAGTCGATGGGAAAATTCTAATTAGAAATGCTTTCTTTTGATAGGATAACATAATAATTATCACTGCAAAAAAATAATGGACGGGGCAGTGGCATTTTACGCTCTTAAGATAATTTTTGTTGAATTTTTCAATGAAAATCATAACTCGATTGATGTTGTTTAACCCTAGGTCAATCCTGTTCTATCAGATTGATCATCAAAGGCGTCCTGCTATGAATATGCTGTCTTTTTAAGGATATGAAGAACTATATGTAGGTCTTAATAATTTAATCATTATGTCATTTTCTTCCTTATGATCGTATGGTGGCATTTGTATGACATCCAGTTGCTATTTTATTTCTAACAGACCGGTATACGATATTGGTAACGTACGGCTCTTGTAACACAGTTATAGTTCTTCGGCGATTTATAAAACCTTAATCCAGTACACCTATGATCAAACGTTCTCACGCCATTATCATACCGCTTCGTAAGACACATATAGTATTTCTAGTACGAGATTATCTACTGTGGCTCTTCTTTATTCAAGAAGTGGCGAATTGACTATTATTTCCAAACAGATAGATCAACCGTGTAAAGATCCCTTTGTTGTTTCCGGACCCAGTTTTTACACTTTCATGAACCCTTTTCTCTATAATAAAACTTGGGGAAAAAATCAAGCCAATCGATTTCTTCACCCAGTTAAAAATCAGCTTTTTGTTAATACAATTTTGTCTGGAACAAAGCTTGAGGCCATTGCTGTATAAGGCATTCCAAAGAAGTAGCCTACAAATTGAAAATATATCGATTGACAGAATGTCTATAGAGCCGAATATTACAGACCAGAAGAAAAAAGGATTATAGAAGTGAGTTCCAGAGAAGCAACAGTTCGAAGTAAGAAGCTGTGAGAATAAAAGGACTCAAGACTAACAACAAGGTCGACGGGGAAACGATGCGCCTCGTCACTTCACTACGGAATGTCTTTGAGCAAACCGTAATTCTATAAGATGCTCTTAAGATGCTCTCTCGTGTTGCACTTTTACTGGTTTTCGTCGTGTGACTGCGGCCACACAAAAGCACCGTCCAGTAGGATTAATTACACAAATCATTTAATTATTTTGAATATGGTACATACTTTGTTCCTTTTGTATAACCACAGATTACGGTGACATAATTAGACCAACACCGGTTGTTAAACGCTGCTGGACAAACTCAAAGACACAGACACACATGCATACATACATATATATATACGCATACATACATGCATACATATACACACACACGCACGCACACACTCACTCTCTCTCTCACACACACAGAATCTTGCACACACACACACACACACACACTCAATATTGCATACGCACATACACACACACACACACTCACACACTCACTAAACCCGTAGGGGTTCTTAACCACATGGCCATGTCAGCACCTCGGCAAAGTTGACGTTGGCAGGATTTGAATTCACATGTTAAAGGGCTGTAACTTAAGACCGCTAAGTGTTTTGTCCGACACTGTTAACACTTTTGCAAAGCATCTCCTGTATCGTAGGATATTTCACACTAATACATGAATTTGATCTTTATTTCAAATAGTAAGTAATTGATCGACCACGCTTCAGTGAGACAACACTTAAGTGGAGCGAATGTAACTAACTTAATAAGCTGCGTGATTCAATTTTAACCTTAGCAAGACTTCCAAAGCCATTTTATTGTCATGTGGATTATAAGATTCGTAAATTAGCATATTCAGTTATGTAATAGACTGAAAGTAAACTTATATATGATTACTTGTATTCTTGGTTCTGTTATAAATATTAAATTCTATATATTTGTACAGAAGTGAGAGTAGTTGAAAGCAACTTCAAATATAGAATTATCGCTTGTATAAGAGATTTCAAAGTTTAAAACAGATTCCTTACTAAGAGTTTATGTGAAGAGAATAGGACGTCTTAGTTATAGGCTCAAGTGAATCAAATTAAATCGAATGAGTTTTATCTATGAGCAGATTTACAAAAACATCTTATATTTATATAAAAACAAAACAGTGAAATTCCTTGTAATCTATACATAAGTTTCATTCCAAATTTCTAGGCAAGAGAAGAAATCCGAGAAAGGACAAATTCTTTGAACTGTTTATATTTCTCCTTTTTACCCTAGACACGAAACATAACTAGTTTTCTTGGATTCACTGTCTTACTAGAAATTCCATGATCATATCCCAAATGTAAACATTTTAGCGAAGATGGATGACTATGAGCTCCACTTCAAATCGACCAGCTGTATTTCACTTTCTCTCAAGGCCGTTTTACCATATAGGCGCAAACTGTTTCTGTTCTTTATTTTCATTATGTTTCTTCCGAATATACCAATTTCAACGGTTGTAGCATAGCCTCATAATTATCCGTCACATTTCACCTTTAAATATCATTCTTTCTTATATACAAATTGTTTTAAAAAATTGCCTAATCACTTTCTATTTAGTCTCTTACATGAATCATGTGCAACTGAGGGAAGTGTTGAAATGTTACACAATATATTAAGAAAGTCTACGTTTGTTTTTAGATAAATATTAAAAGACAACATTTAAACATAATTGAATTTTAAAAACTAGTCAATTTTAATTGTGTACAGCGAGATTTGAGACTATAGTTTGCATATTTGTTGTTAATACGTTCCGACAGATTCAAGTATAAATTTGTTATTCGCAGACGAGAGTTATCTTTCGTCCAACACAAAGTCGTTCTTTACATTGTGTACAGCAAGATCTGAAACGATGATCTGCAAATTAATTCTTAACACATTCTGGCAGATTGGAACGCGAAAATGCTAGTCGCTGTTTTGTACGTCACAGGAGAACAACTTCTCCCTTTAATAGCATAAATCTGTTCATAATACACTCACCTCATTGGCGAAAAGATTCTGAGATAGCGATGTTTCGAAATGTTGTGTCTCGTCAGCCATAATTACTCGGATCTTTGAGCCTACACAAGCCACTAGCTTTTTCATCATTTCAGAGAAAAATCTGTTAGCTGATTAGTGCTGTTATCTCTCAAGTGATAAAGAAGTAATTTATCATAGTAATAATATTTGATGCAAAAGTTTACATCGGTTGACTCACATCATCCCACTTAATATATTAGCCTTGTGCACTTTGAATGCGGTGGATGTATGGATTATCTTTCTTGGACGAGACAGTTCTCATCCAACTGTTTATTATTCGAATAATTCTTTCGTGTCACTCAGCGCTACGGTTTAGTAAACTGTGATCTGAGTGTATTTTGGAAATATTCTTCTATTTCCTCCCTTTCAAATAGTACCACAATAGTCATCATGAATGCTCAGTTTTTCTTCCAGTGAAATTAGTGTAGAACTATGAATTTACTGGAGGGGCACACTTCTTTATACACGGTTATACACACCAACTGTTTCCGCTTTTTTGCGCGCGCGATTGTGAGTGTGTGTGTGTGTGTGTGTATGTGCTTTCATTCTATTCCGGATCCAATTGACGATCTGATACACTGTTCATCCTTCATCACCCCTCCATCATCACTGGGAGTTGTACTACTGAGAGATTCGGCCCTGAGCATCTTGGCCATCGACGGCTGAGATTTAGCAGGAGACATGTTTTTCGGTTATCATCGGAGCTGCGCCCAACAGTGATCTTGTCCCGGTAAAATGTCTATTCGCATAACTCTGAATTTACGTCCCCTGGTAGCAGTATTTTTCTGTATTGCCTTCACTCAGTTTCACATTCCCTTAACAGTTTGAGATCTCAGTCCTTCATCTATACTACTCCATCATTACAAGCAGCTGTATCACTAGGACGTTCAGTCATGGGCTTATGCGTAATCGGTTTCTGGGAGAGAGGACAAAAGATTTTAGGCGATTTTTAGAGTTGAGACTGGACGTGTTTTCAAGACACCAGTTTCCTGTTGTTTTGCTGTCGTAGATGTTCTATTTTTCTCTATTTCTCTGCTCTTCAGATTGGAAAGCACACATATGGTCGTTGCTGCCACACCTGTAGCAGCTAAGCTTCAACCCCGCACCACAGGTCTCATAGATTTCCTTCCGTACCTTTGGCATGGATTTCAACAGCGTAGCTCTGTAGTATTCAGGTGTCATTAGAACCTGCATAACCATTCAAACACCATTCGCTCACACACCGTTCCTCGTTACCATTGCATCCAGCAACAGCCATTACTATGCCAAAAGGGTGACAATGAACAAATAATAAACATCAGTGATAGCATCACTCACCATAAACCGAGTATCGCATTATCCCACAATTTGTAGCACCGCTCGATGGACACGCAAGTGAAGTAACAGCCTAGATGTATATTTTTGACAATGTGGGTTAATACAAAAGATATACTAAATTCAGCATTTCAATCTTTCCGTTCTTTTGTTTCACATACGCATTATAATTAGCTTCAGCTAATTTCAAATTAGTTGCGGAGCTTGTTTCAGTTAATAAATGGCTCGATTTGGCCAAGTGAGTCATGTGTGTGTGCGTGTGTTTATGAATCTATGCGTATATGTATGAATATATTATTATATATGTATATATATATATATATATATATATATATATATATATATATATATAT
>NC_068991.1:76502673-76509031 GCF_001194135.2 Octopus bimaculoides
AGAGAGAGAGAGAGAGAGAGAGAGATGTGTATATAAATTTATATGCATATATGTGTATATATATATATATATATATATATATATATATATACACATATATACATATAGATATGACTGCATATTCATATACATATACCTGAACACGCACATACATGTACGTATGTGTGTATGCATATATGTATGTATCTATCTTTGTATGTGTGTGTGTGTATGCATATGTATGCATATATGTATCTGTGTATGTATGCAGTAAGTTTGTATGTATGTATATGTTCAAGATTTTCATCTCTTAGACATTCCATTCATCATTTGATCCAATATTTCATGTCGAAAACTAATTTAGTAGCGAAAACAATGCCACACGTCCTAGAAGCCGCGCATCAATGAAAAGTTCATATTAGCAGCACAAGTACCGATTGGTCGTGTGTATGAGAAGATCGTTTCACAACCGTGTTGTATTGGGTAGCATCCTGATGCCTGTCACACTCTTGAATGAATTTTAGTTGGTTATATTGTCCTCAGTATTTATCTAATTTCTTATAACTTTAAATTGCTTCACGAATTGGATTGTACCATGGTGAACATCGCCTGGAATGGGTTTAGTCGAATAAATATACCCCAATATATATGGGTTTTTTGTAAGTCATGTTCTTTCTCTCTCAGCCCCATTACCGAACTCATAGTTTACGAAGACATAAGTAAAATAACATCGGGTTTTAAACACATATGGAGAGACATGCCAGTGTTGGTTTGTTGATGTCCTCTTAACTTAACAGTGTAGCAAAAACGCCTTATAGAATAAATCCCAGACTTGCAAAAATTAATTACTGGTATCGATTTGATGAAACCCTGCAAAATGGTTCGCCAGTATGGCTGCAGTCCAGTGAGTGAAACATGTAATACACTAACAGAATATATTTGTTGTGTAAGAAGCAAGATAAAAATATAGTGTCTTCAAATTAACCGTAGACTTCAGAAATAGCAGAATGTTAGTAAGAAGTGGCGAGAGAGTTGATTGACGATTGCAAACCATGTATACAATAGTTTAGTCCCATAACAGCTTCAATATTATTTCTACTTTGGGAGTTGAGCTGGCAGAATCGTTAGCACGTCCGGTAAAATACTTAACGGAATTTTGTCCGTGTTTACTTTCTGAGTTTAAATTTTACCTACGTCAATTTTGTCTTTCATACTTTCGTGGTCGATAGCATAAGTTACCAGTTGAACACTGGGATCTGCGTAATCGTCTTAGCCGCCCTTAGGAATGGCTGGCCTTGTGCCAAAAGTTGAAACCAGTATTATCTTTCTCCTTAGTAAGCAATGGACTCATGGCATTCTAGCGATGAAGCATCTACGAGGAATTTCACGAATTATTATATAAATATTAACTCCGTTGTTTCCTATAAATCAGTAATTCTCAATATTTTTAGCTCAGAACCCGCTTCCACCGAATGTCCCTTTACAAATGTCCCCTCTGCAAGTTTTGACAAACGAAACAACAATTTAATTTACTCAAACACGCACAAATTTTGCGCTGTCATTTATTGTCCATATTTTCTTCTATATCCCATTGAACATCTGCTTTTCATTAGACATATGGGTCAACTAATTTCGCTTTTGTTACACTTCTACAGAAATTACGAAAGAAGACGAAGTGAGACCTTGTGGCATTATCACTCTTATATCTCTACAGTGATGACATAATGTTCTATTCGTGTTTTACCTTGTCAAAATCTTTTGATGGAGTTCTTTTTTTAATCTTATTATTGTATCTTTCTTTTGTGGTCGAGTTTACCAGAGTTCAGCTCTCAGTCCTCTCCTATTTGTCATTCTCCTCAAATCCATAACAGGAATTTAAGACAGGCTACCTTTGAGTAACCTCATTCTCATAGTGAAATCTGTAGTAGAATTGGAAAAGAAATTCCAGGTCGATAAAATAAGTCCCCACTGAGCACTGGTGTCTATATAATCGACTTAGCCCTCTCCCGAAATTGCTACTCTTATAGCAAAATTGAAAAGACCAATGTTCGTATTACATCTGGTTTGAAACTATATTTAAGAATATTTACGACGCCATTACGACCCATTATGCTCTTGATATTTGCCGCAGCCTTTGTCCCCTTACGACGACCTCCAAGCTGTCAGTTAAGGACCCTTGTTCTAGATCCACAGATAGAATGAAAATCAACATAGTAAATTAAGTATTTTTTGTGTTTGCGCTTCTTCTGATTGTTAATAAGAATGAGTGTAATCGGAGAACCTCTTTATATAGATCCTTGAAGAATTGAATATTTTATCCATTCAAATAACATTATATTTGTTACTGGGCAAGAATGATATACTGTATGTTTTGAGCTCTAGCCGCTATCATTTAAATCAACTCATAAATGAATTATATTCTGAAAAAGATGTGTGTTTTCAATTCTAATAGATGTGTTTTGTGCGTTGGGGAGAGAGATTTGCATCAAATAACTTTTGTTTATCTTCGTTTATGAGAGGATGATGATGAGATAAGAAATTGTGTCCACTAATCGGCGAAACGGATACTATATATGCGTGTGTGCGTATACAGGAGTGTATACGCTTTTGTATTTGCTCACGCATTTTATACATAAGCACGCACAATTATATATACTCATACATATGCGTATATTTATACATACATGTATGTATCTATGTGAATATATATGTCTGTGTGTATATATATATGTGCGTTTGTGTACAAGTGTGTATAAATAATATGATTTAGATGACGAATCTTCAGTGGTTCGAGCAACAGAACTACCTGTACATGGACTTTATAGAAGTAATGTGTAAATGGCCGAGTATTAAGCAGACGTGTATACCGTTAACCGATCATTAACAAGCAGAATCAGATTTTTTACTTACAGATGCATTCTAACAGACAGAGTTCTGTACACTTTCTGCTTCCCTAATTTAATTGGCGAGCTTTGGGCTCGACCAAGCTCATGCTGGAAGCTATTTGGTCCAGATGCTGCACAGCCCTATGCAAAACTGGAATCTTTTATTCATGTCATTGTCCGTCGTAGGTCGATGCTGGTTGTTCTGCTCAGGATCAAGATGCCTTGAACCCCAACTAGACGCTTCTATTGCGTTGTGTGGAGAGATCGACTTGGTAATTACAAGTACCCTATTTAAACCGCAAAGTTAGAAGCATATCTCGACCATGCCAGCTCAAAGAGATTCTTGCAGGTTGTTTGATCGCAGAGAAACTGCAGAAAATTTCAAAGAGAAGGATATGAAAGACTTCTTTAAAGAACTCGAGGAAACTTGGGATGGAATTTGAAAGAGGAAGGGATCTATCATCCAAAAATCAATAGGTTTTCAACCGAAAATCAATAGTTTTCTCAAGTTGAATGTGTTTAATACACCTGGTTTCACAGATGCTTCATCACTAGGCAACCTCTAGCAGTTCATTCGTGATTAAGTTATTGTTAGGATACCTACAATGGAGGAGTGAGTGGGGGGGGGCAGTCTCATGTCTATCTAAAGGTAGCGAAGGTGATTAAATCCCTGCTGAAAATTAGGAACATGTTGGATGCAATCTTATTTTCATCCTGCATAAACGGTCCACCAAAGCAAACGAGAATACTTCGCTACTACAAGGACAGTAAGATCCTGACAGTGTCAAAAATGTATAAGAAAAGCTGATAGAATACTCTACAAAACGTATACAAAAACCCATCACCAGCTCCGCTAAAGTAAATAAAATATTTACCCGGTTTTTTTTTTCAATACACTTACTACAGACATAAGCCAAGAAATGTGATCAGAGCCATTGTCTTTCCAACTAAAGTATAGCATTGCAGTTCAATAGGCATTGTCTTCTATCATGAACGTCGCCAGGAGAAAGAAAGCGAATAACGTAGAATTTAGATGTAGTATTTTGTTTCTACAAATGCTTTCGATATGAGGAATATGTCCGGCCCAAAGCAGCCACTGCTTGTCCCCAGAAATTGATATTCATCAGGTCTGTCCTGTACGTAGAAATAATGAGAAAAGGTCAAAATTTCCAGGAGACGCATTTGGACACATTTGCTATTAGAAACGGTGTTAACTATGATATTAGCATAATATATGTGTATGTGCATAGAGAGAGTAAGAGTGACTGGTTAGAGAAAGAGGAAGAAAGAGATAAATCTGTAGATAGAGAGAGAGGGGAAGAAAGTGAGTGTGTTCGATAAACAGATAAACAGACACACAGATAGATAGATAAATAGGTAGGTAGGTAGGTAGGTAGGTAGGTAGGTAGGTAGGTAGGTAGGTGGGTGGGTGGATAGGTAGATAGATATATAGACAGACAGACAGACACAGATAGATAGATAGATAGATAGATAGATAGATAGATAGATAGATAGATAGATAGATAGATAGATAGACAGACAAACAGGCAGACAGACAACTAGATAGACAGACAGGCAGACAGACAGACAGACGAACGGACGGATAGATAGATAGATAGATAGATAGATAGATAGATAGATAGATAGATAGATAGATAGATAGATATAATGGATGATGCACTGAGATCCGGACAAGCGTACAAACACACCGATATTCAGACAGATATTTCAGAAGGGCAGAGAACTGTGCAATAACTGTGTACATGGGAAATATACCTAAATATATTCGGAGATAATGCTCGGCTATATTTTACATTAGAATAATGCGAGTGTGCGTGTTAGCAAGCGTGTTTATGTGTTTATATCAATGTAACTTAGTGTATGCATGCGTGCGAGTGTTGCGTATATATATATATATATATATATTGCTGTCTTCTATGTCACTATGTGAAGATATACATGTGCGAGACTGAACCAGTGCACGAAGAGAGTGCAAAATATAAATGGATCGCCTGCATTTGAGAACTGAAATAGCATTATATTGCAGGCGGAGTTGTGTACTCGATAAATGCAATTTTCTCTGCTTGAATTGGTGGAAGAGAAAGTTTACATGCTTGAGAAGATAAGATATGAGGTACTGGCTTCAAGGAGGCTGTTTCCTTCTCACCTGCCAATGAAAGAGGTGATGATAAATAACACCTATCTGTGTAAGATATAGCGGAATCTAATTATATATAGCTGTGCGTGTTGTGCGTGTATGCATGTTTGTGTGTGTATATATATATATATATATATATATATATATATATATATATATATATATATATATATATATATATATATATATATACATATCCATATAAATATATACATATAAACATACATATGTAAACTATAGATATATCTATCTATATAGATAGATACACATATACATATATGTATATATACAAATATACATGTATATATATGTGGGAGAATGTACGAAAAAACAACAACAGACGAGGACAGGTGGTGTAAATAACAAAAGTATATATATATATACATATATACATATACATATACACGTATATATGTATATATATGTATATATATAAATATATATATACATGTATATATACATTCATATACACACGTATATACTTACATACATATATAAAATACACATATGCATACACACACACATATATATATGTAATGATATGTACAAGATATGTGTATTATCTTGTGTTTGAAAGAGAATGAGAAATAGCAAAGGCAAAACGAAGGCAGAGAGCGTGCACATCAATGCAAAATATTTGCATATATATTTGCATGTGTGTGTAAGCGCGTGGGAATGTGTACGCGTGCATGTGCTTATGCGTGTGAGAGTGAAAAGGTTTGCATAAATGTAAATGTCAAGTGCCAAAAGTGTCAGAAGTGCCATAGACTGGAAGAGAAGAGGTCAAAGATAATATCACCTTAAAATATCCTTCAAGATATTTTCATGTATTTGGACTTGATAATCACCATAATCGCTGTAATAACAGGAGACTGCAAACTGTCTGTCATATTATTATTGCCGATTACAAGCTGGTTTGGTGTGTACACAGTGTGGAATCTTGTAACTGTAGACATACGCATATGCGCACAAGCAGAAAGACTCATAATATTTACATAATCTGTATATATATGTATAATAGAGAGAGAATAAAACAGGGCGAGGGTGTGGAGAGAGGGAGACGGGGATGCTGGCATGAATAGTGATGCAAATATGCGCCATGTAAAATATACTCAACACTGGATGTTTGTTGATTGATGTACTTCATTGAAAGCAGAAGAACATAAGTTACACGTATCATTACTTTCTGAGCTTCTTGTCGTTCTCGAAATCTAATATATATATATATATGAGTGTATTTATATATATATATCTACTTATCTCTCTCACTCTTTCAGTCTTTCTCTCTCACTCTCACTCTCTCTCTCTCTCTCTCTCTCTCTCTCTCTCTCTCTTT
>NC_068991.1:76509417-76510016 GCF_001194135.2 Octopus bimaculoides
ATATATATATATATATATATATATATATATACTACGGGCTTCTTTCAGTTTCCGTCTACCAAATCCACTTTGGTCGGTTCGAGGCTATATAAAAGACCTTTGCCCAAGATGCCACGCAGTGGGAACCATGTGGTTAGTAAGCAAGTTACTTACCACACAGCCACTCCTACACCTATATATATTATATATATACATATATATATATATACACATATATATATGTATATACATATATATACACATATATATGCACACTCAGGGTGATTGATAGATAGATAGATAGATAGATAGATAGATAAATAGATAAGTGTCTGCCTGTGTCTGTATATATACACATCAATAAATATACACAAGCACACCCATTTACGCACGCACATATGTATAATTGACTATGAACGACGGATTCAGTATCCGTAGCTGATGAACCGTAATGCAGAAAGTCGTACATCTTACGGTTCGATTGCGTCATGGCTATTTCTGCAATTCTTAGGATTAGGAGCATGTGTTTCGCTCTTTCTCTCCATTCTCTCTAAATATCTGTATACACATATATACACACACGCGCACACATATATATGTGTATATATATATATATATAT
>NC_068991.1:76510189-76516940 GCF_001194135.2 Octopus bimaculoides
CATACTTACAAACACGCACACATACACACATATAAACATACACGTATGTATAAAGAAGATTATCGCGGAAAAACTGTTTTTCTGCTTGTCGTAATCTTATCCGCTGCTACTGCTCTTCTTATTCATATTATTGTTTTAGTTGTTGTTGCGATACGATCTCAGATCGACTATCAACGAACAGACATACGACATCAACCAACTTTCTATCATATTTCTTTTTTTTTTAACAACTGAGACGAATTTCATTATCCAATGTCTTCCGCCATCTTCTTAAGATAGTAGTTTATTTCTGGCGAGATATGGTTGCTTGATAAAGCAACTTGAATATCCACAGAGATTCCCTTGTCGGTTCGCAATCCTATTTTTGTGTGCATATACACAATGTGGTTAGCGATTAGTGGTCAGTGGGCTTTGCTCCCTATCCTGTAGCCGGGTAGAATCGCGAGCTCGATTTTGGGTAGAATTGCAGGTTATATACTTGAGAAAGGCTTTTCCTTTTACGTTGTCCAATTAACTCAAAGGAAAATTAGAATCAACTGAACTCTGGTGCAGCCCAATCTTCTTTCAGTATTTACATTCCGGAGGTTTCACTCGATCAAGGGTAGAATGATCGACAATGTACCTATATCTTCTCTCGGCAACATGACTACCAAACGAATGTATGCGCTCGCTTTTGCGAGGGACGGCCTTAATGGTCACTATGTTGAACCCTCTTCGTTTCCATCCTATATATGCATCATATTTGTACGTAGTTGCACGTGTACTTTGACGCTTGTGTGTGTGTGTGTGTGTGTGTGTGTGTGTGTGTGTGTGTGTGTGTGTGTGTGTGTGTGTGTGTGTGTGTGTGTGTGTGTGTGTGTGTGTGTGTGTGTGCAATAGTGACTTCTCGCTCTTTTTTCCTGTTAAAATTCTTCACTGCAATCGTTTCATGCATTACTTGTTTCATTATTACTCTTGGCACTGAGTCTATTTCCATTCTCTATATTTTATCTGTTTCAACTTACTCGGGAATCCTTGTTATCTCATTACTTTTTCTATCTCCTCCTGGTTTATGCTTTACACAGACTTAATCGATGCGTCAATTAAAGTACACAGACCCTCTTTATAGCCTTTAACAATCGTATCAAACCACTTTTATTTAAATTCTTTTATCTGTCTCTGTATTATTTACCATCATCACTACATACCATTCCCGTGTATCTTTATCTACATTGTTTGTCCGCTTGTACGTTTGGCATATTACCAAACGGTCATGTCTCTCGAAATATATTCTGTCTTCGCCTTCTCTGGACAAGAAGATATGAAAACGTTTATTGTAAATATATTTCGACAGCACATTCTCATTTGCTGTCAGCCATTTGATTTCTTTGCGATCTGTTTTCCTTCTTTCTCGCTTTTATGTATTTTGAAAAATGTAGTTAGACAAGACGATAAGATATTAAATCACCAACGGAAGAACAGTATAAGACTGTATTTATTTATTTGTTGCTCTTTTTTCAAGTTGTATGCTATGTAAAAAATGGTTGTGAATTAGTAGAATCGTCAGAACATTGGCTAGAATACTTTGAGGTATTTGATCTGGTCATCTGGTTCTCTACACTCTGATTTCAAATCCAACCGAGGGAGCAATACGGTGTCTCATCGTTTCGGAGTTGGTAAATAATCGTGCTTGAGATGTACGGACAGAACCTTAGCACAAGTGTAGCTGTGTGGTTATGAAGTTCGATTCATAACTACGTATGTTAGAGTTCAAACCTGCTGCTCGGCAGCCTAGGCAAGAGCTTATATCACAACTTCTAATTGATCACTGGGTTTGTGAGTAACATTTATTGGACATGTACACCATTAACTTAATACTCAACAAGAATCACACAGTAATATGATAAGGCTGGGCCTTTCAATTTTAGATATAATACATCTGATGAGCTTTCACTCAAATTTCATTCACAAAACTTGAGTCGATCAAAGAGATGTTAGATGCTCCAGCGTCATGCAGTGGGATCTCATGATGCCAAGTGAACTTTTATATCATTTGCCTCTACTGATTCTATAAATATTACTTTCTTACATATATCTTCCATGTTGATAACATATTCTGCTTCATACTCTACCTACCCACTGCACCGGATCATTTCTCTTCATACTGCTTTACTAATTCCTTCTAACCTATCACAACTTGCCTTGCTGGATGCCATTATATTCATCAAAACCTAACTGCAAACTCTGACTTGTTAGATTAACAATGTCTTTAGATTAATATCGATTACTTCAATTATGACTACAGGTTTTATTCCTGTTTTGCTTCTCTAAAACTATTGCAACTGTTGAACCCATCATTTTAAAGATTTCCTTGTTTACAATTAGTACTTACAATTATTGTAGTTTTATCACTTTGTCCCTTATCTAAATAATTAACACATATCTTAACACCGTATCATACTGTTATGTCACTACAAATTTGTAATCTTAAGATTATCTTGCCCCGTATTGTTTCGTCGCGAAGCATTGCGGTCAGGACCTCATACGAGCAAAATCAGAATCGCTGTAACACCATGTAATTAATATCCAGCAGCTTGTTTTCGATTTTTCCTCTCATCAGAAACCTTTGATCTTATCCAACATAACCTTTCATCTCTGTTATCAAATCACACTTTTATTGCGTTACACTTATTACGTTAATCGTTCGATCACATACAAATATGAGTGAAATGATTCTCAAGAGTGCATATAATGCGCTTATCGCTATATGTATTATGTTGGAAAGAAAAGCCTGTCGCATATTTTGGTATGATTGCTTTGAGGGTATTTTATGAATGATTACAGTAAAATAAGCATTTATTTATACATTTTGACGTTCTTTTCTCTTTCTTTGAGGATTATTTTACACTATACTGGTTTAAATTTTGTTTTTTATATTAATTCTTTTTTTTTTCTTCGACATTACATTAACTTTATTTCTATTCGCGTTTTAAAATGATGAAAAAGGAAAGAATAAAAGAGAAAAACTAGGCAAAAAATGTGGTGGCAAAGCAACAGAAGACGGGACATGATGTTGTCTGTTTGTTGTAGTTTGGTTGGAAATAGATAACCAGTCAGCTTCATTAATTTACCTACTGTTTAAATGCCATTGTTTAAACGATATATCTCTTTTTTACCTGCTCTGCATACTTATAAATACGAGCACTTTCAGCCAAACGTTGAAACTGGTACGATATGAAACAATATAAAAGTGAAAGAATATTCAAAATGAAAGAACAAAAGTGAAAGTATTATAACATCACAATATAGATGTTATTGTTTCACTTTTGAATCGGAATACCGAACCAGTGTAAGAGATTGTTCGAGGCCCGCATTAAGCAAGAAGTTGAACACTTTTTTGGACCATGACACTCCATGGACCTTAAGTAATGTATGTGTAAGATTTGAATGAAATCGGTTGGGTAGTTCTCGAGTTTTAGTGATGCACACATACAGACACACACACACACACACATTCTCAGTTTTATATTTATAAATATACACATATATATGATCAAATATATATACATGTGTGCGTGTGTGTGCGTGTGTGTGTGTGTGTGTGATCAAATGTTTTTGCCGCATATTAGTACACTCTCCCCAAATCGGCGTTCTATGAACAGGTGCACTGTGTGCCACGCGTCAGGCGTCGAAGTGATTCCAGAGCAAGGTGAAATGAAGTGTTTTGCTCAGGAACACAACACACCACCCGGTCTACGAACTGAAACCACGATCTTGCGATCGTGAGTTCAACACTCTAACCACTAGTCCATACTTATATATACGTATATATATACGTATATATATATATATATATATATATATATATATATATATACACATATATACATATATATATATATGTATATATATATATTTATATGTGTGTGTGTATGTGTGTGTGTATGTGTGTGTATGTGTGTGTGTAATTGTGTGTAGCAGGTTTCGTTGAGGATAAACAACTTCTGTGAAAAGTGATCAAACATACAAATTACTGACTAACTAATGACTCCCAGCTATTTCTCTTTTTATGCTTATATAATAGATATTAACGCGATCAGTGTTGCGTTTTATGTACACCCGGCCAGCATCCCTTTGATAATCCTATATTCATATATGAGGTGTTTAAATAAGTAATGATGCCGAAAGCTCTTTGCTTGACATGTTTACGATCTGCGATTCAAGCAAGTTCAATTCCGCGCTATTTTATTTGACTTGGTATGAGGATTAAGGATTGATTTATGCTTTAATGTATAGAAGGAAGTACATATACTGGCTCAGGTAGCAAACTGGCAGAAATACTAGCTCCTCACGTTGACTGGTTTGTGGTGTTTGTCATGACTGTCTGCATTGCGAGTTCAAGTCACACAGAGGGGAGCTGTCTTTGTTACTTCTTAATTTGAAAATACATCATTTAAATCCAAAATTCAAAATTCCGCAATGAACTAGAAGATCACTCAATACTTTTCGTAGTCTACATATTTATTATTCATTAACAAGAATAGTGATGACATTAACTTCAAAGTTTCGGCCAATACCACAGCTCGATGAAGGCTAGCAGTTCAGTTCAAACCGAAACATTGTCAATGATACTCTTGTTAAATGTCTTTCATGATTCAACTCTGTTTCCATAAGGCGTTTATTATCAGAACAGTTGCCAATAACAATTTCAATATTATTACCTTAGCGAAGGCAGAAGAATTGTTTTCAGTCGTGCTTGTTTGTCGGTGGACAAGATATCTCAAGAAATGCTGGATGGATTCGGATGAAACTTTCAGTGAAGTTTGGCCTCGTGACTGGCACGAATTGGTTAGGTTTTGGGATCGATCTGGTACCGCACAAGGATTCTGGATTATTTTTCCGGTTTTTTTTACTTAATTTTTGAGAGCGGTCGGGTTCATTTTTAATATTCTCGTTTGTGGGAGTAGTCGACTTTATTTCAGATATTCTCATTTTAAAATTCTCTCTGGCTAATCATTGAGAGCACGTTGGTGTTGCCTTAGCGGAGGTTTGCGCTCTCTGAGTGCTCTTGTTATTTTTTTGTTTTTATTTGAATGGGATAGAACTTCAAGTGTTCACTTTCATACGCTTTAATTTCGATAATTTTCGTGAAATTTCTTTATTCCTAATTCTTTGGACACTGTTTATATCCCCGAAAGTTCCTCTATTACATCCTGGTTGAAAGCACCCAAGTTCATTTTCACTGATAATAACTCGAATTATATTAATCAATCACTAGTCTTACTTATTTTAGTCATTAGACGGCGGCCATTTTCGGTAAATAACTTCTAGTCGAACAAATTAGCCCAGTGCATTTTTGCGAGCGCGCGTATTTTAAGCTTTGCACTAATCTGATCCGCTAGGTTGCGGGGACGTAAACACATTAACACCGGTTGCCAAGTAATGAGGGGACACACACACCTATATATCCGGATGGGCTTCTTTCAGCTTCCATCACTCTTCGGTCAGCTTGATGCTGTAGCAGAAAACACTTTCCCAACTTGCCACGCAGTGGGATTGAACTTGGGACGATGTGGTTGGGAAGGAAACTTACAAAGCAACCGCCAAGTCCAATTTGCATATATTTTTCTGTTATCAGAATTGGTGAAATAACATTGAAATACGACAGTCTAGTCTTTTATCGGTTCCAAACTGTATATGCACCATTATTCCAAGAGCTTGCCAGCAACACTTCATTCGGTCAAAACTTTCGCGCAATACAAAGAATAAATCAGGTTTTCGAACAGATATAAAATGAGGAATTTATAGTTACCACATAAACACAACAATATTATTGCTATGTGATAATAAAATATTCTACGAATTACATCATATTCATGGCTGGAGTTACGAACCGTTGTTCGAATACATATACAAAATTATTTCAGAAAAAAAAATATTGGACTTCCTTACTTTCGTAGCATTTAAGGTAGAGATATCTTCATGGATCTGTATGTCTTTCAGTATTTGTTTCCAAAGTCATTTTATGTGAGATGCGTGTGTATGCATGTATATGTGTGTCCGTGTATCTCTATATATTTATGTCAATATATGAGAACCAATAGGCGTTCAGATAAACGTGTTGGCATTGTACATGGTTTCGGAGTGTTTATGACGGTGTGTGTTGTGTCTTCAATGCATGACGCAAGCATACATCTAAATTGAAATGAAATTTCTATTTACTTAGCCAGACGTTTTACTATACTTATGATAGTATTTCTAACACCTCAATTATATTATAAAAATAGACACTGATTGTACTTGTAAAGTGTGTGACACCAAAGAACCTCATTCACATAATGATTTCCCAAAGGTAAAATAAACTAAGTTTACATTTTAAAAAAAGAAAATAGTTTGCTAGAAATATATCGATAAATATTAATAACACTGTTATCCGTGTAAAGAATCAAGACGTATGTAAACATGTGGCAGGCGAGAATGTGGTTAACCTATTACGGTGTCTTTAAATATAATTTCGTTGAATATAATTGAATAGGATACAAAAACAAATATGATTAGAAACACGGAAATGCATAAACGCAAACACACACTCACACACTCAGGTATATATATGTATGTATGTATATGTATGTATATATATACTCAGACGTACACACACACACTTACATATATGCATACATACATATTTACATATAAATATATGCATACATATATACATGCCTATTCATACGTGTATATATATATATATATATATATATATATATATATATAT
>NC_068991.1:76518002-76519598 GCF_001194135.2 Octopus bimaculoides
TATGCATGTGTGCATATGTGTGTGTGTATGTATACAGGGATTGGACAAAATAATGGAAACACCATAAAATTTCAAACAAATTTATTTTAAAATGAAGTACGACCGCCTTTGGCAGTAATTACAGCTAGAATTCTACGAGGTATAGACTCATACAAAATTTGAATTGTTTCCAAAGGAATTTTTGTCGATTCTTCAGCTAAAACAGTCTCCAGTTCTTGTAGTGATGATGGTGGACGATATAGACTCCTTACTTGTTTTTCTAAAATGCACCATAAATGTTTACTAATATTGAGATCTGGGGACTGTTGTGACCAGAGAAGAATGTTCCTGTAGAATGTTCCTTGTGCCATTCAGTAACAACTTTAGTTGTGTGAATTGGTGCATTCTCATCCTGAAATATAGCGTTTTCCACCGGAAACAGTTCCGCAACTATACGATGAATTTGATCAGATGAAATGCTAAAATAGTCTTGACTATTAATTCTTCTATGAAAGGAAACCATTTGGCTGGCGGATTTCCAAGATATAGCCCACCCCCAGATCATCATAGATCCTCCTCCATGCTTAACAGTTGGGACAAGGCAGTCTAGGTCAAATGCTTCTTTTGGTTGTCTCCATACGTATACTCGGCCGGTGGTCGAGAATAAGGCAAAGGATGACTTGTCCGAGAAAATAACATTCTTCCACTGCTCTAGGGACCAATTATGTAGGTTTTTACTCCACTCTAAACGCTTGGCAACATTTGTTTTTGAAAGTAATGTCTTTCTGATTGCAGCCCTCCCGTGAAATATGGATTCGTGCAGCTCCCGGTGAACAGTTTTTGCGGAAACTGGGTTCTCGACGTGGACATTAAGCTCTGTAGGGATTTTGTGAGCTGTAATTTTGTGATACTTTCTAACAATTTGCGTAAGAGTCCGACGGTCCCTATATGAAAGTTTTGGTTTCCATCCGGAGTTTTGTTTCGATGAGGAGGTTTCTCCCTCTTTCTCAAAGGCTGTCATTACTTTCGAGACAGCACTTCTTGATACACCAAACATTTCAGCTGTTTTCGTTACGCTAGCGTCTGCCATACGAGCACCAACAATTTGCCCTCTTTGAAAGTCCGATAGATCTGTCATTTAAATGAATTTTAATTATCTTTTGACAAACGTGGGGCATCCTACATAGGAAGCACAACAAGAAAACTGCATATACGTAAAAAGGAACACATGCAGACAGCCACATCTACAGAAATGCCAGACCCGGTAATTGACAGTGCACATCAGGGCAACACAGCGGAGCAGGAGCAATCTTAGAATCTCTGAGGCTATCCTCATACATCAAAAGAAACGAAATATCAACAACAGAAGAGAGTTACAGGAAGCTAGCTGGTTGTTCATTGGCAACATTCGTTAATTGTTTCAAAATGGGGTCATAAACCCGAAATATTGAATGCAAGGTAACTCTATATTAATTCATATATTTGTTTTCTTGCGATTTGCCATGCATTTTCTTTGAATTGTTCTGGCCCTACCCACGAGCCTTTATAAATATATTCTACACAATCATTCTTAGTAATTATTCCACTATAATATATATATATATATATATATATATA
>NC_068991.1:76520231-76525241 GCF_001194135.2 Octopus bimaculoides
TGTTGTTAAATGCTTCTAAAAGAAAGGAAAAGAAAAGAAATACAAAAGAAAGAAGCAGAAGAACTTTGTTGTCAAATGAAACTTGAGACACGAACTTTGCGATGTAAAAATGATTGAAAAGCTTGTAATTGTTTGGAAACTTTGTCAACGTTATTGAACTGTCATGCCATGTATTGGAATTGTTATTATGTAATGCTCTATTCTAATGTTTTAAATGTATTCTGTGATGTTATGTATGTAAAAAGAAAAGGTTACCCAACGCATGGTCTTCGTGTTGTTTCTTCCTCCCCGTCCTATTTGCCTGTGTTGTTCTTCGTTACGTGCTCCAGCCGGAGCTTTATTATCGGACGAGGTGACCGAGGCTAGCTTCTAACTCACTGAGCGTACAAGCGTTCGCGCGCGCGCACGAGTTCCCTCTTCGGTTGAGTGGGCGCTTCGCGTGCGGGCGTTCCTAACAATATATATATATATATATATACATATATATATATACATATATATATACACACACATACATACATACATACATACATACATACATACACGTATATACATACATATACATATATTCTAAAAGCTCATAAAATCATAAAAAGGTACACCAAGCATCAAGGATTCAAATAAAGTTGTGTTTCTATATAGTTAGCACGTCCGTGTACGCTGAAACTGGATTCAGTATTTCTTGTGTTAAGTTGTTCTTTATGTAACCGTTTTTCTCCCGTGGCTACATTTATACGGTTTCAGGTCAAAGTTCACCTGGTGGCTCCTAGCGCGTGACGTCTCAGAGGACTGTTTGATTGTCGCTCATTTCAGGCAGATCTAATTTTATGCGCATATACTTAAGTTAATCAATGGTTTTCCTTCTGGATAAGGAAAACCTTGATTTTATTTTTACTTTGAATAATTTAAATATTTAATGACTGCATTTTTAAATTACATTTTTCCCAATGTTACCCAATCAGCAAAACAGGACAGCAACTATAATTGCACCCTCCTATGTTTGTAAATTGCTACTAGTAACCCTTTCTACTGTAGGCACAAGACCTGACGTTCGCGGGGAGGCGGACACTCGATTAGATCGACACCAGTACGTAACTGGTACTTAATTTATTGACCCCGAAAGGATGAAAGGCAAAGTCGACCTCGGCGGAATTTGAACTCAGAACGTAATGACTGACGAAATACCGCAAAGAATTTCACCCGGCGTGCTACCGATTCTGCCAGCTCGCCGACTTTACTTACTATTAGGTTGGTGCATAATTATTGCGGCTTTTTTTGTTTTCAACAAATTTTATTCAACAAAACCAATAACAATATTTAACAAAAACATCTTCAAATGACGGTCTGACCGTCGACCAAGCATATGGGAAGCAGTAATTGAAGTAGATGGTGAATATGCTCCAGAATAATCATTTAAAGATGTTTTTGTTACATGTTGTTTTTGTTAAATAAAATTTGTTGAGAAAAAGCCGCAATAATTATGCATCAACCCAATACTAACAATGAAAAAAAAGTCACCATTAGTTTCGAAGAATTCCGTTAAATATCTACTCATTGAAAAGAAGCTTATAAAATCATACACCAACATGACTGTTGCAAACATGCAAATTAAATGTGCAAAGGAAGATGCATCAACAACTTTATGAAGATTTCACAAGTACCTTCAACACATGGCTTTCTCTTATGCTCATATTTCCAAGAAGAAAATTTGATATTTGGTTTGCAGAATAATTCCACAGCAAAAACATGATGCGCTAGATTTAAGCTAATTTTTCTGTAATAAATCAACAAAGAAGCATGAGATAAGTGATGCCATCTTCAGATTTTCATAAGTCTACTCTGTAGGACTGCCTTAAAACAAGTGGTCAAAGTCAAGAAAATATTTAATGACCATAAAATATCCATAATTAATCCTAGCCAGTTGGCATAAACTATTTTACTACGCCAGTAAAATTTGCCAGTTCGTTGCTTTAAATGTACAGTACATTTATCATACAATCTAGAAAAACAAAACAAAAATGGCATTGATTCAAATACACATCATAAAACCATCGATGTTGAAAATAGACACTGTGAATAAAATCAACTTGTTTGTTGTTATTTATTCTTATTTTTATTTTTTATTTATTTATTTTTCCTTTCTTTTTATTTTGGTTCGTTGAATCATAAAATCTGCTTTGATATCTTGCTGAATACTAACTAAATTCTATACGTTTTGGTTTTATTGCCACCCGCTTTGTCTTGAATTAAGCAGATGTATATACCCGATTGTGTCCAACCTTGATTTATGTTCAATTTCGGACAATAAAGACAACACACAATATCACACAAATCATTTTTACGCTTTCTTTCTTTTGTATTTTATCGAATGCAATTTGTAATTCTACCCGTCAGAATGTGTTTATGTTTATTATTTTCTATCGGTCTGGAGTTTTGAGGGGTTTTTTATCACCATTATTATTAGTAGTATCTCACTATGTCTGCCTTTACGTGACTTCATCCACAAAGGTGTATGTTTTATGTTTTCTGTGTTACCATTTCTCGTTGTGTATTTCAATCAGCGAATCAATTTTTTTCGATATATCAGTGTTGCTCTTAAATTATATAATTGTGCAGATAAGAATACATGGCAATATTGTATGTATTTGCCTACACACACACAAACACACACACACACACACACACACACACAAGCACACACACACACATATATATACATGTGTGTACGTGTGTGTGTATGTGTGTGTGTGGTGTGGTGTCATGTTCCTTTGTTTGAAAACTTCTCGCGAATCGACGAAGAGTCGGTCTCTAACCAAAGAATAAGACTTAGGATTTTTCGATATCAACGAGGCAGTCACTTACGTATCTTCAGACGTATGTGTGTGTGTGTGTTCAAGCACGCTACTGCCTGCATGATCTGTGACTTTAGAGTTATGTATATGTACTCATGTCTCTCTAAGAGTCACTTCATTACTTAATAATGCTTTGAAATGTTTTAAATATTTTACAGCTGTATTTCCTACTTCGTTGTACTTTTCTGGTTTTGCAAAGCCCAGCCTCCCTCGACTGAGGTTGCGGCATTTTACTAGTAAACGCGGTGTCCAGAAATAACTTATAAATCTAAAGTTATAAGTCCAAATCCTGTATCTGCAGTGATACGTCACTTGAACTTTAGATATTTTATTTACTTTTCATTAATTTTACATAGACTCTATATCTATACTCTATGCCACAAAGTATAGGTATCATTTTTTTTCTTTAACCTCATCTTAAGAACTGATCTGTTCTATCAACATTTTACAAATGCGTTCTCGGAAAAAAATCCACCAATATTATATATCCGGTCATTTCAAAACGTAATCACGTGTGTATTGTTGGCGATTCTCCTCCTTCTTTTCGCCTTAACTCGAAAAGAGAGAAAGCGAGAGAGAGGCAATTATGCGAATTAACAAATTAGATGCATCAAATATATTAAATATATGGATATGAAATACTATATATATATATATATATATATATGCAAAACGAGAGAAAGCAAGAGGTGGATACATTCAGACGATGAATATTTAAGTATAAATATATAGATGCTTATATTAATAGGTTCAACTTACACAGAGTTCAAAGGACAGAGAAAATTAAAGGGGTGGAAGAAAGGTGTTATAAGTCCAACAGCTGTTTCTGGGGGCTCAGAGACCCATAATAATGTTGGTAGATTTAGTTCATCACAATATGGGCCGTATGGATGCAATTAACATTGGTTAAAACGAGCCTCCGTCGTCAAGGTAGAGTAGATCTTACATTTCATATCTTAATGCCGAGAAGTTCAAAGATGGAATATTTATATTTAATCCCACAAGATTATCCGAAGGGCATCAGCTTTCAGATTTCTTCTACAAAACGTATAAAGTGTTCGCTGTAAGTCTAAATGATATTACAAACAAACTATCCTTTTCAGACAGTAAATTTCGCTATACTTTATTTTAGCAATGACATTGTGAGACGTTGCAATCAGCCCTTACATTTAATCTGAAGATGGTGGTCAAGTTTTCTATAACTTTGATTATAGTCTCCTTGACTAGTATGATTTCTTCTAATCCAGACAAATCGCATCGGAGAATCTCTAATAGTGTAAACTCCTTTTCCCCAGCTGCTTGTTGGCTCTAAGGATATTGCAACTATCACAGGTATGTATTCATGCATGTAGGTATGTATATATGTAAGTATGTGTATGAAATTGTACGTATGCATAGATGCATAGCTGGAAGAATAAAGAGAAGGCTGGATGGAGGGAAGGAGAGATTCATGGATGGACGAAGAGAGACAGAGATGAATGCATGGAAATAGTTATACTGCGTCAAAAGGAACTATTTTAAATTGAACTGAAACATTCTCCTCTAAAGTATTTTTGTTTCCTATTCTATGCTCAATTCTAAAATACTTCACTAGTTAGACACTGGACTAGTAGAACTGATCAGGTTAAAATATGTTATGCAATCACCAGACTGTTTATTAGAATCATAAATACTCATGACTGCTGTAAAATCGTTATTGTTATCGACTCAAGTTGAAAACCTTAGACGACATAATTATCTCTGGAAACATGTTTTATTTGTTGAATTCTAATGCATTTTTAAATTTTTTTTTTCTTACCTGTCTTCAGTTTATCGTATTTCACTTCGTTAATTGTAATTCGCTGTGACTCCATTTAGTTTATTTTTTTAAAAAAAACTTAGATGAAGCAATTAAAAACAAGAAACTAAAATATAATCATTTCTTCCAAATTTATGCTAGCAATTAGCTTGTTTGGTTCAGTAAAGTTTATTTATCCAATTCGTTTTAAATAATAAGTTTCCATTCATTACCGAACACTGCGTTGTGGTTGTAGGATTCTGCATTGCAGAAAATTCTAGATACTGTATTTAAGCAGCTAAAAAGTGGAGAGGATTTTCCTAATATCTCTGGGGAAACAGAAACAACACTTTAAGATTATTGATTTCTCTCCTTTACAGA
>NC_068991.1:76525803-76526579 GCF_001194135.2 Octopus bimaculoides
ATTATATCACATCATGTCATATGTTAAGGCAGCGAGCTGGCAGAATCGTGAGCCCGCGGGACGGAATACTTAGCTGTATTTCACCCGTCGCTACGTTCTGAGTTCAAATTCCGACTTTGCCGTTCATCTTTTCGGGGTTGATGAATTTAGTACCAGTGAAAAACACTGGAGGCGATGTAATAATACCCAAGCAATCCTTGTGGCAAAAATTAGAAATCATTATATAATATGTTACTTGTTTCAATAATGGGACTGCGTTCATGCTGGGGCACCGCCTTGGAGATATTTATTCGAACAAATTGACCCTAGTACATATTTTTTTTCAAGTCCTGGTACTTATCCTATCGGTTCTCTTTTGCGAAGCTGCTAAGTTACAGGGACGTAAACACACCAACAACGGCTATTGGACGGCGCTGGAAAACAAAACGAGCACACACAAAAACGTTTGTGTGTGCGTCTGTCCCTCTGTCTGCCTGTCTACCAAATTCACTACCATAATTTTGGATGACCCCAGGCTATATTTGAAAACACTTGCCTAAGATACCCGGCTGTGGGACTGTGCCCGGAACATTGTTATAGGGAAACAAACCTCTTACCCAACATCAATAACCCTGCGCTACAAGATTTTGAACCAAAATTTTGTTTAATATAATTATATAATACATATGGCTGGTTCTCTGTGAGCTTCAGCGACGAGAATTCAACTAATCGGTCAATTAAATTATTCACTTATTGAATTACGATGTAGGTAGCTACCACATATATACATATATATA
>NC_068991.1:76526667-76530810 GCF_001194135.2 Octopus bimaculoides
ATATATATATATTATATGCATTATACATATTATATGCATATGTGTGTGTAGAAATATGTCTGTGTGCGTGTGAAACAGAGAGAGAGTGGGAGAGAGAAAGAAGCATGGTGTTGTCTTTCATCCATTTAAGAGTCGATAAAATAAACATGAGTTAAGCATTGACGGGGGTCGATATCATCGACTGACTCCCCATCCCCAGAATCTTCTGGCCTTTTTAATATTAATCTAATATTAATCGTCGGTAGGCGGCGAGCTGGCAGAAACGTCAGCACGCCGGGCGAAATGCTAAGCGGTGTTTCGTTTGTCTTTACGTTCTGAGTTCAAAATTCCGCCGAGGTCGTCTTTGCCTTTCATCCTTTCGGGGTCGATAAATTAAGTACCAGTGCGTACTGGGTCCGGTCTCATTGACTGGCCCCCCTCTCCCCAAAAATTTCGGGCCTTGCGCCTAGAGTAGAAAAAGAATATCATAGAATGCATCATATTAAAGGTGTTCTTGCCGGGAAGGGGATTTGATCTGCGATTATGTGTTTAACCTAAAGCAATTACAACGTCCAAGACACATAAAGCATTCAAAATTACGTAAAGACTCTTAACTTCACTTAAATATTTATCATTTGGAGTCAAACTTTTCGTAGCCCCAACTACAACCTAATCACTAACATGGTTTGAGGTGAGCTTGTTAGGACGCATCATATAATTTCCAGGGTTATCATTTTTCCATATATAGAAGTCAGTCGTTCTGGTTGAGTGCCGCAGTTGGTCAGTTAATATTATAATTACGTAAACTATGAAAACACTCAAATGTATTTAGTAACAATTCTCTTTGTCCCTAGAGGTGCCACGGTAAAAGCCTGTCGGTGGTCGCAAGATCTGTTAGAAATAGCTGCCAAATCCCCACCACCACCACCCAACAATAATATGCAGGAGTTATTAAAATCGATCGACACAACGGATTATTTTGTTAAGGTTACGTAAAGGATTATAGAATGTTAATGATTGTTATACCTTTGAAGATACGTTTATTCGATCAGGGATAATTTAACGATAAGCCCCAAACTTTCAAGGAAATGCTTGAAATATTTAATGTAATTCGTTCCTTCCCGCTTTTGTCTTTGTTTGTTTGTTCTTTGTAGGTGTGTGTGTGTTTATTTTAAATATTGTTCACCTGGTGTCTGTGAAAAGCTTCTGTCTGTGGAAAGTTTCTGCTGCAATATAAAGATAAACACTTTATCATCTATCAACCAATTCCCGAAACATAGAAACATAAACATCGACTGAAACGGTTTAAAAAGCAACAAATGTATTTAAAACAAAATACAAAACTACAAAGAAGTCTTACAATACAATAACAACTAGTAAAATAAAGAACGGAGAGAAATCAATAATCTTAATGTGGTGTTTCTCTTTCAATTCACCACAAATACGTTTTGTAAAAGACATAAACTTCGCACCGTGCCACCAAAACCAAAGTATAGCCCTCTGTTTTGTTACTTTCTCTACTTGAATTAGTAACCAAATATCTCAAATCAGATGCTATTGCTTACAAACAGTGAAGGACACAATGCATCGGACGGTTCTGGATACGATAACCTGGGCAAAATATAATGACATAATGGTCCAGGATGGAATGATCTTGATGATCAATACGATCGATCAAGCCTGACATCTGGCTTAGCTTTCTACAATCTAACAATATCGTTTTTCCTTCCTCTTCACCTATTTTTGGTTTCTATATTCTAATAAAGAATAAAATAACAGACATTACAATACCCGATATTTTCCAGTTCCATCTTTACTTTAATGAGTCTGTCTGAGGTCGTTATTTCTGATTACTGCCAAACCAGAATTTGGAAAATTACTGTCGAAAGTAATGGAAGAATGAAAATGAATTATGCTGTGAATTTCACTACAATCTTTGTTTCCGTTTCCTTTTAGCTTATAGTTGAGCTTGTTGTTATTGTTGTAGTCGTTAAAATTGGATCATAGCCATGCCTTCCCTATCATTTCATAACTTTTTTTTAATTCTCTCTCACTTGTCTGGATATTTACATTTGTTTGCAACATATTTAGAACATTTTAAAACTTCGTCTTGCTAAATTCCAAGGAAGAATTGTTTTTCTCTTCGCTGCCAAATATTTTCCATTCCGTTCGTCCGTTTTATATTTATTTCATTTGATTCTTGCTGTAAGAACAGGACGGTCTGCACAGATATTAAGGCGCCTCATGAATAAGGGTAAGATCAAATTGGCATATATTTCGGTTTGAGAGATAATTTAGCAAAATTTTTATCATATTGATTTTTCACATGAATGCAAAACCACACATTTCGCTGAGGAAGTTTCGAGACTAGATTAAGTGGAACCAATGCCTTTCTCAATGACATTTTCGATAAAAATGAATTGACCGCAATCGAAAATTGGTTTTGTTCTAGTAGAAGCTAAAGTAGAATACTTAAGCTACAATAAAACATCAAATATTAGGAACATTAAAAAGTTAAGAGATAAAGAAACATTAGTTTCCGACAGGCCATCCCGAGATGCCCCTGGAGACACATCAACAATCAGCCACCCTCACACAGGCAATCTAGCCATGGCTGATCAAGTCCCAGTATATTTCCAGTTAGTATTACTGAAAAATCTGGAACCCCTGGTAGCACCGCCCCTTCTACAGCTCACATCTTCCGCCCCTTCCACAGCTCACATCTCCTGATCTACAATCACCTTGATGCAACCTCTGCTGCATCCACCACCAACTTTCTGTGATTAAAAAGAATTAAAATACTTTTTCATCGATGTTTTTAACTCATTGCATTATTATTTTTAGCTAGCTTTTTGATGCTATTTGTATTAAGTATTTTAAAAGTAATTTACTTGTACTTTCCATGCGAATGGTGTCCCTGAATTATGTAGTCTGTATTTTACTGTGTACAATTGCGCATAATACAATGAAATAATGGATTAATAAATTCTCATGGAACATTCACGGTTATAAAAATTCAGTCGATTCCTCCAAATAAGCTACATTTCGGGGATTAAATAAAAACGCTTTTTAATTTCTCGTTATTATATAATACTTAATTAAATATGCAATTAAATATATACGTAAATCAATTAATACATGGACAGTTGTATATAATGTACATTACTATTCAGTGCTCAGGTAATTGATTCATCTGTCAAAGTTTTAGAGGAATACAGAATCATACTGAAAGTAGTATAGCAGGTAATTGTCATTGCTACGCTTGTGGATGGGCCTACAGAGAGAGAGAGAGATAGGAAGAAGATATACACTTCCAGTTATAAGTTATATGTTCATATATATGCATTTATGAGTCAAGAGTAAAATGCTATAAAAGGAAATTGCTTTTAGAGACAGCAAAAAGTTGATAGAATTAGAGAGAAATGAACCAAAGATTTGATTGAATTTGCAATACTCTTGTATTTTTCATTGAGTCCAGCCATTCATTAGAAACAGCGTTATTGTGGCATACCTTCAGTGACATTATGACGATTGAATCGATTCCAGTTATTTCAGTAATGCTAAATTAATCTTTCGCGCTGATCTTCGAATCTGTAAGTAGTAGACCATAATAAGCACATCATA
The DNA here is from genome assembly GCF_001194135.2 of Octopus bimaculoides. Taxonomy (NCBI): domain Eukaryota; kingdom Metazoa; phylum Mollusca; class Cephalopoda; order Octopoda; family Octopodidae; genus Octopus; species Octopus bimaculoides. The sequence continues at coordinate 76,530,271 of NC_068991.1, forward strand.
AGCATTATCCCGATTAACTGGTTTAAACCAATGTCTTGTCTAATCATCTTCGTTTTGCCCTTAATAGTATTGTCACTGAGGTTTCTATCAGAGTTTTTAACCTATCGCCTTATGAGGATAGCTTTAATAATCATGTCCCGTACTATAACCAGGCTCTCCGGAATAGCGGCTTCCGCGATAAGATCTCATATACATTATTTTCTACATCTGACATATTTGTCCTCATCTTGTTTGTTGTTAGCACAACGTTTCGGCTGATATACCCTCCAGCCTTCATCATGTGTCTTGAGGAAATTTCGAACCTGGGTTCTCATTCCTAAGGTATTTTTCTATATTATTATTATTATTGTTCAGTAGTTTTATTTTTATAACGTGCTTTCACTTCACTACCGAGCGCAGCTCTATGTGCCTTGGGTATGTGCTGTGGTTTGCTGTGATGCTCTTATGGTTACTGTATTGAAAGTGTTTTGCGTAGGATGTGTGCAGTGCCCAGTAGTGCAATTTTCTGTATGTTATATATATTTGTAAGTCCTGGTGTTT
>NC_068991.1:76530936-76531992 GCF_001194135.2 Octopus bimaculoides
ATCTGCTGGTATTGATACATCAATTAGGAAGCATTTTTTTTTTCTTCATGATCTTTGACAACTATATCTGGTTTATTTGCCTTAATTTCGCTATCTGTGTGTATTGGCATATCCCAGAGTATGGTTGCTTTCTCGTTTTCTGTGACCTTTTTTGGCGTGTGTTTATACCATCTTTTTTCTGTTGTTATTCCATAGTGTTGGCATAGCTTCCAGTGTATATAGGTTATTATTATTATTATTATTATTATTATTATTATTATTATTATTATTATTATTATTATTCATGTCATTGCCTGGAATCGAACTCGAAATCTTGGGAGTTGGTAGCCCGTGCTCTTAACCACTACGCCATATGCCCGTGGGCATATGGCGTAGTGGTTAAGGCTGGAAGGTACATCAGCCGAAACGTGTTAACAACAAACAAGATGAGGACAAATATCTGCCAAATGTAAATAATGTAAATAATATAAATAATGCACATAATTCCTCATCTCTTAAATATACAACTGTAAGATCACGTATGTTCCCAACACTACACTAAAAACAAAACTCGCACTTCTCTTTCCTAGTGCAGAATCTAAGCCCACCAGGCTTGCCTCTACCTGTTTACATCCCATCACCCTACAGCTGAATTCCCTTATGGTCAATACTCGCTCGGTATTCTGGCTGCCTCGGAGGTTGAATAACCTCCAGCCTCCCCGGGAAAGCCTGCCTACGCCAGGTAGAAAGCCTTCCAATAGCAGAAAACGAGAGATCTTATGGGTTTCTACTCAGAAAACTGGTGTTGGAAAATGGATGTAACCGTAATAGTCTGTTGATCTGATGAGCTGGCCTTCTGTATCTCCATTAGCTTGTAAAATGTACAATAGTAGTAAGCAATTTATAATATACACACTAGTGAAGGTATGTAAATTTATAATAGGATAAATTATTCCTCCACGATGTTGGCTGCGAAACGATAGTCATCCTATGGATAACAACTGATAAAGTAGATATATTCATCTCATTCCACCTGAATTTCTCCATATTATATATATATATATATATATATATATA
>NC_068991.1:76532793-76538788 GCF_001194135.2 Octopus bimaculoides
TGTGTGTGAATGTGTGTGTGTGTGTGTGTGTGTGTGAAGATCTACATCCGAGAAAAAACTGCCCATTTAAGAAAGTGGAATGTTTCCGTTGTAGAAAAATTGGACACGTAAAAGCGCACTGTAACAGCCAAGATGACAAAACGCTGGAACAAAGAAAAGCGAGTAAAAAAAGATATTGTCGAAAGAAAATGGTAAGGTGACAAAGAGGACATTCGTAAATGTGAAAATTGAAAATATAAGAGTAAAAATCCAGTTACACACTGGAAGTGATATTACCAGTTTGAATGAAGCAACTTGAAACTATATATTGGTAAACCAAAATTAAGTAAATCTCCGAAAGTAGCACACAGTCTTGCGGATAAAAAATTATATTTTGCAGGTGAATTTGAGTGCAATGTGACATTTCGTGACCAAGCATATACCTCTTCAAACAGGAGGTAGAAATCCGTTACTGTCAGTTAATCAGTGAACAAAGTGTAAACCATATGGGTCGGTGAGGGCGAGTTATTTCCCTTAGGCCTGTTCAGTTGGCAGTCTATATTGACAAAAGTGGCGAATAGGGATTTCCGCCCTTAGGATGCTCCTAGCCCGTAAGGATTTTTTCTGTTCTACTCGATGAATGAGGAATCCCATGCTTGCAGCAGGTAGGGCTTGAAATGGAGACAGGGTCTATAGATCTCATTGGAATCTGATAGTATCTGGATACCGGGTGTCTTGGAAGATCCTTGTTCACTCCCGTTGATATAGGATCCCGGTCGCTCTATGATTTTCCACTTGATATCGTAAGGGGTTCCTTCATCTTTAAGGCGCCACACCTGGCTTGCGAGGGACACGACGATTCATCTTTCCGGAATCCTTAAAGAGGACCTGTAGCTGTACAGGTGCCGCTCGAAGGCAGTTCTGGCTGACCCGATATAACTGAACTTGAGTGCTGGTTGTGTTCACATCTCTCGTACCTCCTCCGTTGGTTCCGGGCCTGGAACTGTTGTCGCTGCTGTTATTACGAAACGTGGTTCTGGTGATATTGGTGTGGCTGTTGCTGTTGTGGTAGGCATATCCGGCCGTAGTGTTCGTGTTGCTGTTGCTGTCACTGATGGTCTTATGATTGCCATCGTTGATAATACTGGGTGTGGGACTGGTGGTGCTGCTGGTATTGGCTGGTATTGGCGTGGTGTTGTGGTCGTTGGCGTCGGTGCTGGTGCTTCTGCTGCCGTCGCTGCTGCCGTCGATGTTGTTGGATGAGCCGCTGCTGATATTACTTTCATTGCCAGGTCTGGGCATCACTACTGTGTCATACACGATCCCTGCAGCCTCGCATTGCACGGCTCCCACTGAGCAGTCATTATTTTCCTTCAATCAACAACCTGCCTCTTTCCATGTTATATGGGTGTTAATATTCTTTTCATGTTGGGTGCGCAAGTAAAGTTTTGCCTATTGACCAAACCTCCGTACCTATGTGTCTGCCTACTAACCTGAGCAATATTCTTCTCACACAAGTCTTGACGTTTAGTGAGGAGAGTGGGACAAACAAAACTACGTTCTGGCGGCTCTTCCATTTGTGGGTTCCAGGGCCTGCTATATATGAGATGCGGTCTTTAAATTCATTGTAACTGGGGCTTGTGGGAACGAAAATTTCTTGACTCGAGGATAAGTTCGAGAACCTCTTGCTGACACCCTTCATTGGGTTCTTGAACACGGTAGGGGGTGGTAGAAGTCTATGTTGGTGTAGGCAGCCTCTCGTTTGGTTTACAGTAGGGCCTGTGTGTACCTGAGCCCAAGTTTAGCATGACATCTAGGAAGTCCACGGTGGTAAGGTTCGTTTCAATAGTTATTTTGAGTCACATCGAGCGTAGGGTGCTAATCAGGTCCTTTCTAGGCCTATCAAGTGTGTGCCCATCGGTTCCTCTAGAGATGGCCAGAGTGCCATCTCTGTAGAGGCCGAAGAGATCTGAAGGGAACTTCTTCCCTAAGGTGTCCAGGATGTATAGTCAATGAGGTTACATACGTCGGCACTGTCGTACGCTTTCATCACCGAGGGGGTCGTATGTGAGGCTGTAGTGATACTCAGACCTAGCAGTCAAAGTAAGGGCAGCAACGGCTCATCAAACAACGGCAGCGGCGACGGCGGCAGAAGCACCAGCACCGACGCCAACGACGCGTTACAGCCGGAGAAGACGACCACGCCAACTCTAGCAGCACCAGTGGGATGACTACCACAACGACAACAGCCACGCCGATATAACCAGACCCACTCTTCGTAATAACAGCACCGATAACAGGTCAAATAACAGCAGTGGCAATAACAACAATTGCAGGCTCGGAACCAACGGAAGAGGTACGCGAGATGTAAACGTAGTATATCGGGTCAGCCGGAACTGCCTTCGAGCGGCACCTGTACAACTACAGGTCATCTTTCAGGATTCTGAAAAAGTGATTTGTCACGTCCTTGGCAATTTAGGTGTATCGCCTTAAAGATGAAGGAACCCCATACGATATCAAGTGGAAAATCATAGAGCTACCGGGATCCTATATCAACGGGAGCGGGCCCTGCATAGCGGAGCGAGCAAGGATTCTCAGATACTATTAAATTCCCGACATGAGATTTATAGCCCCTGCCCATATTTCGAACGCTACCTGCTGCAAGCATGGAATTCCCCATTCATCGATTAGAACAGAAAAAAGTCCTTACGGTCTAGAAACATCTTAAGGGTGGAAGTTCCCCATTCGTCATTTTAACCCATATGGACTGTCAACTGAACTGGTCTAAAGGGGAAAATTCGCCCATGCCGACCCATATGGTCTACTCTTTGTTCTCTGATTAACGGATTTCTACCTCCACCATTGAAATCTGATGAGGCGTCCATAGGGTTAAACGCCTAATGGATGCGAAACCATTGGTCACTCTATGATCGGACATATACTTAACTGCATTTGAATACATTACTGCTCTACTCTTTAAAGTATGCTTCTTTTTGGACATATGACACACTGACGATGTGAGTGTGTATGTGTGTGCGTGTGTGTGTGTGTGTGCGTGTGTGCGTGCTTGTGTGTGTGTGTGTGTGTGTGTGTGTGTGTGTTTGTGTGTGTGGGTGTGGGTGTGTGTGTGTATTATGCTAATGCAGCGAACTGGCACAATCGTTGACATGCCGGGGAAAATGCTTAGCCTTATTTCGTCCGTCTTTACGCTCAGATGTCAAATTCCGCTGAAGTCGACTTTGCCTTTCCTCCTTTCGGGATACACTGGGTTCGATACAATCGACTTAACCCTCCCCGGAAATTGCTTGCCTTGTGCCAAATTTTGGAACCAATATATATAGTGATTCAGTGATTATAACATGTATATTATATTCATTAGTGTAGACAGGCAATCCAATTATAAATCTCGGAGTGAAATAAACGTTTTTGATCAAGTTTAGATATATTCATTGCCTGACTACATATGATTGTACACTGTATGTGTATGTGTATGTTTGTGCATATGTCCTTATGTGTTTGTGCGTTTATGTACAAACAGAGCCTTTCTTGTCTATGTGTGAATTCCCTCCTTTTTCATTTCCTTTATATTATTGATTTCTGGTTTCTTAAAAACTATAATATTGCTTTATGTAATATACTTGTTTTTTAATCCATTGCTTTAAATAGAATTTTTTAATATCCTTTTTCAAAATTCTGTTATGGATTTTTTTCTTTAAAGAATCTAAAACAAAATTTTTGCCAATCTTAGCAACTCTCTATATTGAAACATTAATTATTTTTCCTTTTTGGTTTTGTCATGATATTCTTCGAAACTTTTCTTATAATCAATTTCATAGGCATTTCTTTTGTCTTATACTTGAAGAATTGCTATTGTTTTGTTTTCTAACATTATATTTATGACTAGGAAATAAGATTACAATCTATACTTCTTTTCTCTCTTGTTTCCAATAATTTTAACTCTACAAGATATATCTTAATACTTTTCTTGAAGCACACCATTATTTATTCTAATTAGTTCATCCCTCTATTAAAACGCGTGTTTAAATTCATAATTTTTTAATTAGTGTGTTCTTATTCTCTATTCGTGTATTTTCATAACATTAAAGAAATAAATGTGTTCAAGATAGAACATTATTTAGCCTAAAGGAAATTTCAATTGTTTCAGCAGTAAATGTGCTTTTTAAATATAAAATATACAATTTATATTAAAAACTTTATGACGTTTTTAAATCGCCGCTACTAACACATAATAGCTTCATACAAAAATATGACATTATCTTACAGTATATATACTTTTTTTTTCGTTTTATTCCAGAACTATTCCATTAAAGATATTTTTATATTATCTACCGCTAGAAACAAACTTAAGGTTTTACAGGTTTTTTTACATTGATTATTTTTTTTTTACCGTGAATGATTTGGTAAAGATATTGTCTTGTCTCAATTTATCTCAACTATTTAAGATTTTTTCAGTGATTTCGTAACCATATACATATTGCTGATCGGCCACTATCTAGTATTCTTAGAAAGTTATTTACTTTTCAGCAGATATTCTATATTTTTTCATCTTTAACTAAATATATTTGTTACTGTTTTCCGAGTGAAATTAGGAAAAAAGTGTTCAACCACAATGCATCTGATTCAGTTCCCTCAAACAATTATACACAGCATTGATAATAATATACCGAATACAACAGAAACTTATCGTTGATTCATAATTTTTGTTCGAGCCCAATGGCCTATTATCATTCGTGTTTCAAATACCAGTGCTAAAGAAGTCTCTGAGAGGCTGGAACTTATTCACAGGTTTTAAAGAATATATTGTTATCGTTATTATCACCGATAAAGCTTGTTACTGTGTCATAAATTTAGCCTTGACTGTATTATTATTCATTCTTAGAATGGTGCAGAATATAATTAAAGTTTCTTAAATAATTGATGTTAAATGCATCTTATATTATGTCAGAATGGCTGATTATCAGAATCGGAAGCCACTTGGACTAGGGGCATATAGTTACATCTGTTTACGTAGAAGCGAACTTTTCATTGAGTCGATACTATAAAATAGCAGTTAAGTACGAATTTCCTCAACTATTTCCTCCAATAAAACTAAGGGGTTATGCGAAAGATAGAAATTAATATTTTTTCTAATTCTTTAAAAGTATGATCATCCATTATTTTATTTCATAAATTTTTCCCTTCAAAAATTCTTATCAATAACTCATTTTTGCAACGGCAGTTTTCGAAATTGAAATAACTTTGTCATTAATTCTGTATTATTAACTTTAAGTATTGTAATTCTAATTTTGAGTAAAGATTCTTTTCTGGTTTTGCTTTTCTTTTTGGTAATTGTTTTAATTCTTCTAAATTATTATGAATATTTAAAATTGGCGTTAATAGAATTGTTTTGTCTTCTTTGTCCAAAAGTTTTCTATATAATTTTCAAATAAATTCTAATAGTCTATTCGTCTTTCAAGCGAACACATTATCGTTAATTTGAAATTCATCACTGGCTTTGAAATATAACTTTTTAAATAACTTTTTTTAATTCTTTTTGAAAACTAGTGTTAGAGACTTTTTTTTAAATATCGATTGTTTTCTACATAATATGGCCACGCTATTAATAGTAAATACACTTAAATCTGCAGTAAAACAATTTTGGTGATACATATTAATTAATGAAGCCTTACAGCCTCTTGGTGTAGCATTCCAAGTTTTCGTGCTGACATTCTGTGATGTTCCTGGTTACTTTCATCTCCATATCGTATAAAAGTGATATACATTGAGTTTTAGGCAATCGAACAGTAATCAGATTAAATGATACTTTCACTTTCATAATATGTATTTTATATGTGCGTGTACGTTGGTGTATATATATATATGTGTGTGCGTATTTATATATTTATATATGTGTTCATATATGTATGCAAATACCTCTATACATGTATGTGTGTGTATATATATATATACACACGTATATATATATGTATATATATGTACATATATATATATATGT
>NC_068991.1:76538946-76540596 GCF_001194135.2 Octopus bimaculoides
ATATATATATATACGTGTGTGTGTAGTTAAGTATGTGTGTGTGGTTTGTGCAGGTCTGTGTGTATGTGTGTGAGTGTGTGTGTTCAACACAACTTTATTTAAAATCCCAAGGTAAGTATAATGTAGCTTATGTTCACTGTTAATAATTTCACTATATGTTGCAAATAAATGTAAATACATCTTGCCATTCCCTTAGCACCCAAGCAAATAAAGCTCGTTATTCTTCTGTTTCAGAACTTGCTAAATAATCAGAAGTACTTTTCATTCTTGTGCACGCGAAGAGTAGAACAATAGTCGTTATTTAAAATAAACACAAACTAAAACCAAGGTGTAATGAGTAGACAAAAGAACATGTGGATACTTCGATGGTGGAGTAATCACTTATATATTGAGTGGTCTCGACACAGGAGATGATGGGGATTTATCTCTCCGCTAGCGATATAAACAAGAGTGTATTTTACACGAAAAGCCGATAGGAAAGTTTCTCTCATGGTATCTATTGCAATATACTTTGCTCTAATAGAACAGCCACGTTTAAGTGGAGATATATATTACCTCTTGTTATTAATACTGCATCTGTTTCTAATGAATAACATAAATATATAAATTATATATATATATATGTGTGTGTGTGTGTGTGTGTGTGTATGTGTGTGTGTGTGTGTGTGTGTGTGTGTGTGTGTGTGTGTGTGTGTGTGTGTGTGTGTGTGTGTATTACTAGTTATCGTCAAGCTAACATAGTATTCCAGAAAAATAGCTATGTAACACAAAAACCTGTGTCACATGGCTAGCTAGAGGCGAATGCCTCTTTGAACTAATCAACGGCAGCATTCATCCTAATTTTATGGACTGCCATGTTAGCTTGGCGATAACTATTAATACACAGTACTGCTACCGTAGTCTCCTTCAGAGAGATTTAAAAATAAAAATAATAATAATCATATATACAGAGACAGACAGACAGACAGACAGACAGACAGACAGACAGGCAGGCAGACAGACAGACAGACAGACAGACAGACAGACAATACAACATGTATTACAAAGTCTAAGATAAATATTGTGTTTAACTACAGTTTTCCAAGTTTTTACTAACTGATATTTATTAATTGGTTAACCATACTGCGAACGGATGCACTTTATGCAAATTGTTTTAACTATTGCTGCTAGGTAATTGTCTGTATTCGTTTGGGTTTAAAAAGCACACTCTCAAGCCAAACTAATAAAAACTATCAATAAGCAGTAATTGCTAGAGTTATTTCATTTATTCTCCAACTGAAAAATTACATTCTGTTTTGTTTTTTTTCAGATAACAATTTGTAATGGAAACTGCGTTTTTAATTGTTTTAAAGGATTAAATATGTATGTGAGCGTATGTGAAAGCAAGTGAGAGAGTTAATATGAGTTTGTGTACGTAATCCAAGAGACTGTGCGCATGAATATATGAGGCCATATCCGCTTCGTAATAATATATATTAAATTACAAACACACGCACAGAGACACACAGACACACATACACATACAAGTTATAATTTAAATGTGTACAATGTATATATATAAGATGCACATATACTTAAATATAGCTATATATACATATGTGCATATAATTATGTACTAACAAGTATATATATATATATATATATATATAT
>NC_068991.1:76540709-76541854 GCF_001194135.2 Octopus bimaculoides
TGTGTGTGTGTGTGTGTGTGTGTGTGTGTGTGTGTGTGTGTGTGTGTGTGTGTGTATTATGTATGTATATGTATATAGATATATGCATACATAAATCCATACATACATAGATACATATATGAAATGCGTAAAGTATTGATAATGGATATCATATGCATATAAAAATGTATACATTTTGAAATAATAATCTTCGTATATTTTTTCGTCTTGTTGCTGTTATTATTTGCATTGCTTTTATTATGCGGCCATTGTTCTACCTCGACTATTATTATTGATCCTATTATTATTTTTGAACAATTTATGAAGATTGACGTAAATCGTTCCGAAGATAAATACACAATAAGAAGATCGCGATGCGATGTGTAATAAAATAGAGATTGACTGATTATTCAACTAAACACTATTTCAACAGCTTGTCTTCTTTGGGTTAAAAAACAAAGTCAATCTGTATTTAATTATCTATCGCATCGTACTCTTCTTTTTTTTTTTTGTGTGTGTTGTCATTATTGTTATTATTATTATTAAGGCGGCGAGCTTAGCAGCATTTCGTCTGTCTGCTCGTCCTGACTTCAAATTCCGCCGAGGGGGTCGAGTTTGATTCTCATCCTTTGCTAGTCGGTAAAATAAGTACCAGCTGAACACTGAGGTCGGTGTAATCGGCTAGTCTGCTCCCCCAAAAGTTCAGGCTTTGTGCCTATCGTAGAAAGGATTATTATTATTATTATTATTATTATTATTATTGAGTGAGAGAGCAGTGCATGCTCTCAATGTGACACTGGGGTACAAATATAAGAAATCAAGTATACCCATCATGACTACCCGTCTGATAAGGGTACACCAGGCACATGCATCACAGCCACATGTGTGTGACATGGTGATCTCATATCAAGATAAACAATCCATGACCTTGCATGTGGGGCCCAGTTATCAGCCCAAAATGGCTGCTAGTTAGCAAGGTGGGACACACATAAGAAAGAAGAAAGCAAAGGACCACTGATGAGGTCACAGAAGTGTGACGAAAAAACTCTGGCGGAAATAGGATTAATGTAATGTAATGTAATATAAAGCTGAAACAAATTAACACCAAATATGCAGTGCGTGTGTTTTTATTGGCTAAACTGGCAATATGACCATCCCCAAATACA
>NC_068991.1:76541864-76542215 GCF_001194135.2 Octopus bimaculoides
ACTAGATAGATACATACATACATACATACATACATAGATGGATAGATAGATAGATAGATAGATAGATAGATAGATAGATAGATAGATAGATAGATAGATAGATAGATAGATAGATAGATAGATGGATGGATGGATGGATGGATGGATGGGAATAGATGAGAATCAGATATTCTTCGTATAGAATACACACTGTTGTACTGAAGAGATTTAAACTTGAGAGAGCTTAGAAGTAGGCATACATATATACATCTTTTGTATTTCATATATTTAATATGTTTTATATATTGATTTGTCTAACTTGTTTATCCCTATACGTATATATATATATATATATATATATATATATATATA
>NC_068991.1:76542596-76547689 GCF_001194135.2 Octopus bimaculoides
ATATACATACATACATATATTCCCATGTGCATATGTGAAACATGTACACGTAATTCCATAATATGAGATTACATTAAGAACAGCAAAGAAATAAAAAAAAATATTCTCAATAAAAATTTGCTACTGAAGATTATTCAACAATGACTAGAAGCATGTTTTCTTGACATAATTTTTGATATATAAATTACTCTCTGAACCCCGACAATATGCATGCCACTATGGAATTACTTGAAATTTTGGACTCCTTTGTTTTTGTTTTTTTTTCTTCTCTTTCTTTCTCTTGTTTTGTTTTTCTCTTTATCCTTTACATTTTATTCAGGCTTTTCATGCTCCGAATATCAATGCCTTTTTGTTTTGTCCGTTTCATCCTTTTCCACAAGATTTTCTATGCATTATTGTCATATAAAATATCAAAAATATTTCACTTGTATTATAAAGAATTACATTCAGATGTAATGCATAAATTTAACTAAAACGCCGTCCGTTTTGAAGAGCTGAACTTAGCCAAGATACAAGAATGATTGCCATGAAACAGTATGGCTTACATTTCTTTAAATCGCTCTGCTACACGGCTGCATTGTCTTCTTAAAAGTTACTAAATTTTCGAAATCTTGTCTCTCTCGAAATCAGAACGCCAACCTACTGTAAATTAATTCTTGTGCTTGGAGACCGTCAATGGGCAATTTAGACGTTCAATTGGATTTTGTGTCCCCTCAGTTGTCGACTTACTGATAGATGCTCAATATGATATCGTATTTCTGCAGTCGTCGACTTAAAGACAGATGTTCAGTATGAGCTGTCTCGCCGTCGCTCAGTGTAGGCTCGTGTTTGCATCAACTTATGTATATTCATATGAACATTAACTGTGCTACTCTCGCAAGTCTTGAATGGATTCTAAGGAGAGCTTCTTTCTCTAGACTAAACAATTAAATATCAAATTAAATAACATGTCTAACTATTGTAATCAATGTTTAGATATATTATTTAATGAAAAACTAAATATTGCCGAGAATTTGATTATCTTCTGAAGACAAGTTCCTCTGAAAGAATATTATTTCCACCATACCATACTGAGTCGTACCGTAGATCGGTACAATGAACGAAATACTTCAGAGAACAACCAATAACCATATAGCGTTTTTTTAAATAAAAAAGAAACTCATTTTCCGCTTTGAATCCATAAATTATTGAATATCGTTTGGTGGTTTCTGTCCCCTCCACACACACAAACACACACAACAGACATATACACACACAAACACACACAACAGACGTACACACACACACACACTCTCTCACACACACACTCATACACACACACACACACACACACACACACACACACACACACACACACACACACACACACACACACACACACACACACACACCAGACACACGCGCACAAAACAGAGACAACATATAAATTTATAAACGTTTTCCGTTGCTTTTCAGGAGCTGTTTGCTTCGTTTCGTTTAAGATTTTATCGATATATTCTCACAAACCAAAAGGCAGCTTTATTGGAATGCTGTCATATGAAGTTATAGAATTAGATGATGCATTGAAATATTCTGTTTTATAAAACAAAGATAAAATGATGAACAGGGTAAAACACCGAACCAAATTCCTAATGAAAATGGATTAATATGGCAAGTAAACGATAACGTACTTCAAAAGAAACATTTTCTTTTATTTAAACATTATATCGCAATGAAAAAGAATTACTTTAAAGATTTCGATACGCAGAAGACTTTGATAGATTACATTTCCCCCTGTATTGTACTTCTGGCACTTTTTTATGTATATTTTTAACGAATTATAGCGTTTCCGTGTGCTTTTTCCCAGCTGCGTCAACAAGAGAAATGTTACTTTAACAGTACATATCTTTCAAAACATTAATTTCCTTGCAACAAAAACATCAAAAACCAGTCATATTTTCTCATAATTATATCACAATAATAAAAATACATAGAAAATGAGATAAAATCTTCGCGAAAATAATTGCTGTGAAGATGTGTGAAACACAACAGTAATGGACTAACTGGACTAAAATCCCTATGGTCATGATTTCGAATCCTGTATATGTCAACTTTGCCATAGTTAACTCGCGTCGATTGCGTATATGTATGTTTATATATTATATGTGTGTGTGTGTGTGTGTGTGTGTGTGTGTGTGTGTGTGTGTATGCGCATATATATATATATACATACGCAATCCAATGTATGATCGTTTGTCTACAAATATTGACTTATAGATTGGTTCATATTTTGCAATCATTGATCAATATTTCATTATCAATACTAACTTCCAGGAAATTAAAAACTGCAAAGAGAGATTTTTTTCCTTAGAGAATTCCAAAATAGTTAAGTATGTAACGCAGATGAAAATGCCGTGTCTCTGTACAAGAGCATCGCTATCGTCTCACAGAACTTGTAAACTTCCAGTGTCAGTCATGATGTTAAACAACGTTTATATATACAATACATACATGTGCATACCTAAATTACTTTATAATGTGCAGTCTATTCAGTGGCTTCGAAGCAACTAATGATGATATTTTTGATTTTCTTGTTCTTAAAAATATTATTAATGTTAATTTATGCTTCTGTTTTATTCATGTTTTGAGATTCCTCAAACAAAATTTCTAAAGTCTCTATAAGTACTAGAATCTTCCTCACAACGTTTGTTTATCCTTCTTAATGACCTCTCTTATATAATATAGCTAACGCTACATCCTAGAAAAATAAATTTCTTCAATACAAGAAAATACTTCTGTGTTCAACGATTACTAGCCCTCGACAAACTTATAATGTCTACCTACACCTGCAATATATCAACATCAAGAACGGTGTCATTGCTAAACACAAATATCCCTAACGCATCCAAAGTAAGGTAAGAAATCATTTGGCAAATTCCCGCTCACAAACACACTACAAACTCTGATCATCTCTCTTCCTATTTCATCGCTAACATCTGTGTATATGTTGCTCTCTCTTACCTAGCTCTATAGAGCCTTCTCCTCTTCCTAGACCCACCCAACACATCTGTCTCCTCCTCGCAAAACACCTGATGTATTTCATTCATCTGAAACTCAACCTTGACCATACTGACTAACCCTCTGGAATTCCTTATTTTGTATTGTTTCGAATGATTTGTAGTTATGTAACGAACTGATTTTTCTTATAACAAAATAATTAGCTTTTATATAATTCTTATGGAAATTTTTTCAAGTTTGTTTTTGTGAGAGTTTTTGCTAATTAAGAAGAAATAATTTCGCCAGGCAGTTTATAACGTTATCAATGAACAGTTCATTAAGCCAGTTCATAATTTTGGAAACACTGAGCTGTGTGCGTTTGATAATCACTGAATGAATAACTGCGTCTTGTATCAGGTCACTATAAATGAAAAGAATCCGTACTACGTCTTACTTCGGATTAAAAGACAACACATTTACGAACCATCTACGCTAGCGTTTGTGATTTTCAAAAACTCTCTCGAAGAAAATTCTACATCACTCATACTTCGCTCCTGAGACACATTTAGCAAAGGAAAGATAGGGAAGAATCTACTGACATTACTTAGCGTATCTAGCACAAGTCCACCACGTACAATCATAGTTCAAATTGGGGAATTTTCTGATTGACTGAGAAATATAACATTATCAATCACCAAGCACAAATAATGAACACAACAGAGACAATAACAACTTTAGAGTTGTTATTATGGAATTCTGCAACCTAATTTCGAGACGACAAACCACAGACAAGTGACTTGGCACGTTTTTATGTTATATCATCATCTTGTCTTTTGCTGCAACAGTTACGACGACACAATCCAATAAAGACATTTGTGCCGGAATTCCCAGCTTGAAACAACCGTTTACGAAAGGAATGACAAGCACAAGGTATACCACCAAATAGGTTGAAACGATCGTTGCGCCAACGAATATGAAACTTTACACTTGTATTATATATTGAGTTCTAAAATTTAAATTAGTCTCCTTCCATTGAACCAAATTCCACGAAAATGCATATATATATATATATATATATATTTGTATCTATGTGCTTTCTGAGTATATTCCACTGATGAAGGCACAACATTTCTTATGCAGAGCCAGAAATACGGGATCTGGAATTATCCAGTAATTTTTTTGCTTGTTTATTTTGTCTCTTTGTCTTCCCTCCTGGTGGTGTATGAACATTTAATGTGGTTTTAGAGTCAAGTTTTGACTGCTATTTCCAGCGTGGTGATATCTCTTAGATACCCTAAATTATAATATTCATATATATATATATATATATATATATATATATATATATATATATATATATATATATTCTGATGATGACTGCAAAATCATGTTCGAGTATTGCCATCGCCTGATGGAAAGTCCCACACATTCGAAGGCTACGATCAGCCATTTTTGTGACAGGTCTTACTTTCTTTTTTCAAGCGATGCCTGTGCGTGATGGTCTTTTTATTGTGGTAAAAGGACTTGCACGTATATTTCTGTGTGTTTCTTTACTTCTGAAGATCATTTTTACCTTCAAAATTGCGGCAATAATTATCATTTTCTAGAATTATCAGGAAAGGGGTTAATAATAATACATCAAATAAAACGAAGTTATGAAATAGACAGAGACTACGGCAGTGAATCATTTCTGACACTATGTATTGATCATTCAACTTGGAAGTGTCATTATAATGACAGCCATATTAGCCTTAATCAGTGGGATATTAACCAGTGTTCAAATTAGTTAATATTTCTATGATTAATTTTTAAATATTGTGTACGTATGTATTAATGTGTATGTGTGTCTGTGTGATTGTCTGTGTGTTTGCATATGTGTCTGAGTTTTTCAAAAATGATGCTGGAAAGGGAATAAATGAGTTTATCAAGCATAAACCACAGAGATAATGAAAAGTGAAGGGAACAGACGCGATGGAGTAACTGTCACGAGAGGGGACAAATGGCTTCTTGTTGCATGCGTGATTGTGTGTGTGCATATGTTTGTGTGATTGTGTGTTAGTGTTTGTGTGTGTGTGTGTGCGTGTGTGATAGTGTGTGTGTGTGTGTGTGTGTGTGTG
>NC_068991.1:76548009-76551684 GCF_001194135.2 Octopus bimaculoides
CACTCTCTTTCTTTCTCTCCCTTTCTTTCTCTCGCTTTCTCTCTCTCCCTCTCTCTCTCTCTCTCTCTCTCACTCTTACTCTCTTGCACTATTTACCAATCTATCTTCCTTTTGTTTCCTCTCTACACACTCCTTACACGAGTATATTAGAAAGATAGATGGATACATACATACATATATAGACAGATAGACAGACAGACAGATAGATACATACATACATAGATACATAAATACAGACATACATGCATACATGCATAATTACATACGTACATGCATATATATATATATATATATACATGTACGTGTGTTTGTATGTATGTGTGTACACACACACACACACATAGTAATTGCGAATTATTTATATATACATTTATATATATACGTTGGGGTTGCGAGCATGTGCGTGTGATGAAAGCACGAGATATTACCATGGAAACTTGGGACTTGATTTCCTGTTACGTTAAACTCCCACGACGGTATAATGCCGCGAATTAAAGATCGATATGTATTAACGCTATTATTTAGGAGCAAAAGGAGCACTTATTTCAAAAGGAACCAGAAAAAAACATGATGTTCATATACCAGCTGCTTCATTACGCACGTAATGAAGTATCTGACGCGACAACTAATTGTTTACTCATCGTTCATTTAAACTATACATAAATATGTGGAGGCGCAATGGCCTAGTGGTTAAGGCTGCGGACTCGCGGTCGTAGGATCGCGGTTTCGATTCCCAGACCGGGCATTGTGAGTGTTTATTGAGCGAAAACACCTAAAGCTCCAAGACGCTCCGGCAGGGGTGTTGTGGCGAACCCTGCTGTATTATTTCACCACAACTTACTCTCATTCTTTCTTCCTGTTTCTGCTGTACCTGTAAATCAAAGGGCCAACCTTGTCACACTCTTCCAATCTTCGGAAGTTTTCAGGAAGACCATCCTTCGAACTTTCCAGAAAGTAGCTCATCCTCAGAATTGTCCAGGAACTACCATCCTCGGAACTTTCCAGGAATCCTCGGGGGTCTTTCCAGGTAGTCCTTGGAACTTTCCATGAAGTCACATTCCCGGAACTTTGCAGGAGGTACATCATCCTCTGAGCTTTCCAGGAAATCCTCAAAATTTTCCACAAAGTAGCCCATCATCGGATCTTTCCAGGAAATCCCCGGTACTTTTCAGGAAGTCCAATCCTCAGAACTTTCTAGGAAGTCCTTGGAACTTTTCATGAATTCATCGGAACTTCTCATGAAATCCCATCCTGGAAACTTTGCAGGAAGTAATTCACCCTAGGATCTTTCCAGGAAGTCCTCGGAATTTTCCAGGAAGTCACATCCTAGATCTTTCCAGGAAGTTTCTCATCCTTGGAAATTCCCAGTTAGTCCCATCTTCGAAACTTTCCAGTTAGTCCTCAGTTGAAATTTACGGAAAACCAAAAGACGAAGACAGGTGTATGAACAACAAGCAGGTGTATTAGTTTGACGCCCGGGAAAGTGAGAAAGTCTTTTACGTTTCGAGCCTACGCTCTTCATCATATAGGAATATGAGGAAATAAACAGAGAGTGAATATGATGTGGGAGTATATATAGTAACAATAAGAAACGTAATATATGCATAGAATTTATAAATAATTTAATGCATCACCACGCGCGTTTCCACAAGTCACATGTTTCTTAAGATCATAGTCCGTATTCTTGAGATGATTACAGTACAGTCCGTAGTTACCTTGGACAGCGGGTGGATCATATTTTTGTGTTCATTTCCTCAGATGATATGACATTAACGCTGGAAGCATAAATGCTTTGAGAACTTTATGAAACATAAAAGAAAGAAATATTTACTTTTTTATCAAAAATATGCTACTGGTTTCCATCATTTTAAAAGAGATTTAATCATGTTGTTAGAGAAGGGGAAAATAAACTGTAATAAAATAGGTTACATTTACTTTTCATGTCATCAATTCTGGAAGGTCACATGTTTTTCTTACTAAATTCACATGATGCTGGTATTGGATTTCCTTCAGATGGCTGCTGGGTCGTCCACGGCGTCGTGATGGGGGGTGTCGGTGGTGGTGGTAGTAGTAGTAGTAGTAGTAGTAGTAGTAGTAGTAGTAGTAGTAGTAGTAGTAGGAGTAGGAGCAGTTGTCCTTTGCCATTAATGAGTGGCTATTAGTAGGAGAAACAGCAATGCTAGTCGCCAGAGCAATCGTGGCATTCGCTGTATAATTCTAACCAATAGAAAGAGAAATAGTAGCTTCCGCAGTAGTTATGGTAGCAGTGGCGGTAGAGGCCTTTTTCTGCAGTAGAAGCCGTAGTATTAGTAGTGGTTGTAGATGTGGGAGTAGTAGTAGCATTTGTAGAAGGTTTAATAGTTGTCCCCCTTTATTACCCACAGCTATTTAGATTTGGTTGGTATTTTGTTATGGAAGTTGATTCTTCTTCACGACTTGTCGTTCCCCGAAATTACTGGCCTTGTGCCAAAATTTGATAACAATATTCATATCTGTATTCTTAATATATATTTCCCATTTTGTAAAGAAAAACTTTAGGTACAGAATTAAAAATAATACCATGAATTCCAATTTAAAGTGTGGCTGTGTAGAAAGAAGGTTGCTTTCCAACTCTATCATCCTGGGTTCAGTTCCATTGCGTATCACCTTGGGCAAGTCTTCTTCTTTTGCCACGGGCCAACTAAAGTCTTATGATTGGATTTGGTTGGTAGCAACTGAAAAATGCATGTCGTATATATATATGTGTGTGTGTGTGTGTGGAGGTGCAATGGTCCAGTGGTTAGGGCCGCGGACTCGCGGTCGTAGGGTCATGGTTCCGATTCCCAGATCGGATGTTGTGAGTGTTTATTGAGGGACAGTACCTATCCAATTCTGTGTAGTATTTCTTCCCGCTCTTAACTATTTAGTTTCAAATCCTGCCGAAATCAATTTTACCTTTCATTCTTGTGGATGGATCAATAAAAGAAATACTACACATATATCGACCCCAGTATTGGGGACGATAGTATCGGCTAACCCCTTGTACGCAATCCCGATTCTGGTGCTGGCAACAGAAGATATTCAGAAACGTTGAGATCAGGGAAGGGTTAGCTTAAGTTCTTTTACAAATTTATAGAACTAGAAACAAAAACTAAGTTGGTATGTCGTTCTTAAAATTTGAATTGTTATAAGATGCAATTAATATATCACTTATATCTATGCTACAGTATCGACCAGACGACATATATTTCTGAAAGAAAAGATGTGGTATGACATAAATAATGTTATCAGGAATTTATATAGCTTCGGGTTGTGTCAACAAGAACGGAAAGTGAGAAAAAGTAGGTAATATCAAGATATGCATATGCCCGATCAGAAAGAAATTTACAGTATTAAGCATATATAGTAATTACTTTAATGTTGAAAAGAACGACAGAGATGTTTATAAAGTTAGGGAGATATAAATGATATTATTTTTTTTGTGTTGAAGAGCTGTAAACCCACAACATATCTCAAAGGAAAGTTATTAGATCTCATAGCTATTTGAGACAGTAATAAAATTGACTGCTAGAGGTTACTAAGGTGACGCATAGTTGTCACATTTTAAGATATGGTGCGTGTACTTATATATATATATATATATATATATATAACTTTCTTATTTGCCGCATATAAATATGTATATATATATATATA
>NC_068991.1:76552225-76552581 GCF_001194135.2 Octopus bimaculoides
TATATATATATATATATATATGCATACGTGATGGACTCTCCTGTCTCGGAGACAATGTATGAGTGTTGAGCTTTTTGCCCGAACGACCCTGCACAAATGAATTGTTTATGGAGATGAAATGTTCGTACCGCACTTTTACTCACTTCTGTGCATCGAATCGACACGTTGACTGAACAGGTGTGCACAGGTGTGCACAGGTGTGCACAGGTGTGTGCCACGCGTCAGGTGTCGAAGTGGTTGCAGAGTAACGTGAGGTGGTTTTGCTCCAGAACACAACGCACCACCCGGTCTAGGAAATTGAAATCATGATCGCTCGATCGCAACTGCAACACTCTAACGACTTAGACCCCCCCCCC
>NC_068991.1:76552600-76554282 GCF_001194135.2 Octopus bimaculoides
AGAAACACAGACACACACATACACACACACACACACACAGAAACACACACACATATATATGCATATAGATAGATAGATAGATAGATAGATAGATAGATAGATAGATAGATAGATGTTGGTGTATTTACCTCCCTGTAACATACCACTTCGGCAAATATGGGCGATAGAATAAGTACCAGGCTTACAAAAAATAAGTCCTGGGGTCGATTTGGTCGACTAAAGGCGGTGCTCCAGCATGGTAGCAGTCAGATGGCTGAAACAAATAAAAGAATAAAAGAACAGCTCGAGAAAAATCGATAGAATATATACTGAGATGTGTGTGAGTTTTCGAACCATGTTTCAAAACATTCACTTAAATGGCGTCTTTGATTTCTTTTTTTCTTTATTATTTATGATTATTTTGTTTTATTCTTATGCAAGAACAAACCTGAAACCATTTATTTTCTCATTTTGCTTTCAAGTATTATTGGACACTTCAAACATCCTTCTCTCTATATAACTTATAACTGAAAACCATTGGTTGTTTATAATGTAATTAGATTCCTTCTTTCGCGGTCTCCCGGTCTCTAGACTCCTTTTGCTGTAGAAGTTTGCTGATGACTATATACAAAGATGACAAATTTGCTTCCGTTTCCTTCCTAGAATTCACCAAATTATTTTCACATGATACAAACGAAACAATTGTATTTCTTGGCGGATTGTAAAGTATTCATACAAAAATTTGACAGACTGATATTTAATTTTCAACCTATTGAAGTGTGTTAACGCAATGGTTTCTTAAACATTCCCATTTTTTGCTACTTTATAATTCACATCAATACTCCAAGCTCTTAATCAATATATTTGAGTTTACCATTGTGGCAAGTTAAATAATCAGGTAGCTAAGAGGAGGCATGCTTCAGTGCTTAGCGCGTGTGGTCTGGTATTAGACAAGAACGTGAACTGAAGTTACAATATCGGAAAACGCTTTGAAGATTGATGAAATTAATGTGCCGTAGTAGCATATAGAGACTTCCATGATGCTGATGTTTCGTCTAGAGTTGATGGACAATTGGATCGAAGAAGACGGGGGACAGAAGAAGAAGAAGAAGAAGAAGAAGAAGAAGAAGAAGAAGAAGAAGAAGAAGAAGAAGAAGAAGAAGAAGAAGAAGAAGAAGAAGAAGAAGAAGAAGAAGTGGACGACGGCAATGACAACGATGACGACGACGACGACGACGACGACGACGACCATGATGATGATGATGATGATGATGACGATTATGATGACGATTATGATGATGATGCTGGCGAAGATAATATTGGTAAGAGACAAATACTAAGGAATAAAATGAAAAAAACTAACGGGAAGACAAAGACAAAAATCTAAAATAAATGCAAACAAAAGAAATAAAGTAATAGGAGTTGTTGTTATTGTTGTTGCTGTCGTTGATGGTGGTGGTGTTGATGCTTTTTTTTTTCTCTCTGATTGAAGAGATCGAAGAGCGGCGTTCCAGCCATGATCAACGCTACTTTATATGCAAAGGACCTTACTGTCCAGTATCCCCTGCTGGTTTTAAGACAAAAGGATTTATTTAAAGAAGATTGCGTATCTATTCGTCTCAAGTCGAGCGACTCTAAAGACATTCATCTCTTGTACACTGGTAGTAGTAGTAGTAGTAGTAGTAGTAGTAGTAGTAGTAGTA
>NC_068991.1:76554292-76554848 GCF_001194135.2 Octopus bimaculoides
AGTAGTAGTAGTAGTAGTAGTAGTAGTAGTAGTAGTAGTAGTAGATATACTATAGCACGAAATAAGTTTAGAAAACGACATCAAGATGGAGAAAGGTCAGTTGGAAATTATTTTGATCTGAGTTCTTCCAAGCATCGCGGGCAAATGAGTTAATGGTTCGTATCCATTTACCCTTTATTGGGGTGTTTTTTCGTCCTTGAGCGACATAGATCTCAAATGACATTGCATCATCTTACTGTAAATATGTACCTGTAGTGAATGCAGCTTTTGGTTTTAAGTTACAATAGTTACGTCGGCGTAATCAGGATTTCAGACGACAGTTTTTCAATTCAATAAATTCGCTCGCAATTAGCGTTCGAATTTGCAGGGGAAAAAAATAATAAACGTATAATTAAAACTGATGTTAGATAATAATTGTCTTGGCATGAAAATACAGAAGTGAGCTTAATATTGCCTTTCAAACTTCTTTTTAAATTTATGTTCACCATTGACTACAAATGTGAATAGTCATGACTGCGTGGCTAGGAATTCCTATTTGCAACCGCCCATATATATA
>NC_068991.1:76554966-76557466 GCF_001194135.2 Octopus bimaculoides
ATATATATATATATATATATATATATATACAGGGTGGCCTAAAAGTAGGTTTACAGTTAGCATGTAGGCACTTTAAATTTCTTTTAAAACATTCTATTACATTTAAATTTCTATCTTGCAAACTGAAAGAGAGCTTGACAAAATTTACTAAATTAGCATAGAATAATGGTTTCGTATTTTTTTATAATTAAGATCTAAACTGTTAATATATGAATGCGAAAGAAATAGTTGAATAACTGAAAGCCTACTTTTAGGCCACCCTGTATATATGTATATATATCTATGTATATGTATATATATATATAGTACTGTTCCGTGATGGTAAAATCAACAAAGCAATACTCCATTTGGTGAAAGATAAATATTATTTAATAAATATAATATATATTTTTATGAGCCGCTAATAGTTTCATGCGAAGAAAATCAGAGACCATTCTATAATATATCTGGTGCTTCCACGCAATCCACACGCTTTGCTCGCATGGCATACCATATATGGTGTGTGTGTGTGTGTGTGTCCGAGTAAGTGAACAGATGAAAGAAAGTAGTCCTCTGCACATTTGGAACGAGTTACTCATATCTTCTTATAACAATATGACTCGGAATTATATGACTTTAAGATTCGTGAGTGCGTAAGACACGTTCATCTCATCAAATGCGAAGAGCTAACATCTGAGACGACAGACGTGTCCTATACTCCACGAAAGTCCTAAAGTCCAAAAATCGGAAAGTCCGAAAATCCGAAAGTCCGAAAATCCGAAAGTTCCAAAATCCGAAAGTCAAGCCGGTGTTTAGAGAGAAAGGAGTACAGTATGTATAATACACATCTTTCATTTACCATTTACTTCTTTTAGTCATTAGATTGCGGCTAGGATAGGGCACCACCTTCAAGAAGTTTAGTCGAATGACTCTAGCTCAGTGGGTTTTATTTTTTAAAGCCTGGTAATCAATTATCGATGTCTTTCGGCGACCGCTAACTTACGGTGACATAAACACAGTAACACCGGTTGTCAAGCAGTAGTGGTGAACAACGACACACATAAATACATATTTCTATATTTATATATATACCTAATTATCTATCTAAACATACCCATATTTATATATATATATATATATATATATACAGGCAGGGGGAGGGGAGAGAGAAAAGAGAGATAGACAGATAGGTGGATGGATTGATGGATGGATAGATAGACAGAAGGCAAACAGACAGACAAACAGACAGACAGACTGACAGACAGACAGACAGGCAGATAGATAGATAGATAGATAGATAGATAGATAGATAGATAGATAGATAGATAGATAGATAGATACGATAAGCTTCTTTCAGTTTCCAAATCCACCCACAGGATGAGTCGCAATTTTCTTTACACAAGCATGTTCTAAAACTCAGAACGGTATGTTCAACTACGACCCTTTAAATTGGTGCTCCAGCATGACTGAACGCAATAAAAGAATAAAAGAATTTTATGATATATTACATCTTTTGTTGGTGATTCTGTGCCAGGATATACTGTATGATTATCTGGCTTATTCACAATCAACAAAGAGCAGTCTATAACACATTAGAAATGTAATCATTCTACCAATATTATTGCTGAAATAATGATCATAAATATTACCTTATCTGAGCCGAATGTATTGTATTTTTATCTCCCTGAAACACCTCCGAGAATGTTTCCTCGTCAATGAATTTAATTCTTGTAACATATATTTTTTTTTTGTGTGTTTCCATATCTCTTTGCCGTATTATATAATACAATAAAGCCATATGCATCAAGAATTAAATATGATAATTATTATATTTCGTCAATATCTTCTTCAGTCCCAATTCACAACTGACGAAATCTAAAATGACATTTAAACCACTGAAGTCATTAAGTTTAGACATTTTTAAGTGTAAATACAAAAGCGTATCTCAAGATATCACAAATCTTCTGCTGAATTCCCTGTGGAGTGCAACTGCAGCTATAATGAGATACTTCGATTTCAATTGTATTCTTTTGTTAATTGTCAATATTTCAATGAATTCTGGGAATGATAATTAAACTCAATAGATCTTGTTCAATCATTTATCATTTACTTCACCAACATCTTTTCTTTCACTCTTGCACCTGAAGATTACAAAAGCCACTCTATTTCCTCACTGTATGTTTGTAAGAATATACGTACATATATACGTACGTATGTGGTTACTGGATGTGTGTATGAGTGTATGTATGTGTGTGTTCTGAGTATGATTTTATACTGCATCCAATAGTGATGCCCTGGTTGAGGGTTCTAAGGTCTTGAGAAGTGTGGAACCATTTCGATTTTCCTCGATTTTTATAATAGGATGAATATATATTGAATTCATTCATTTTGTTTATTTTGTACATTGCATGCTTAAGACCGTTAATTGAAAGGACCAATGAAACAAATCCATTTTTAAAGGTGTATCCTTTAACTAATTTTGATCATATCGTTATTTCTGTTCTATTTTAACAAAAGTGTC
>NC_068991.1:76559346-76559813 GCF_001194135.2 Octopus bimaculoides
TGTGTGTGTGTGTGTAAAACGTGTATGTGGGATTAGAAATTTATATGCCTGAATGCAGACTTTAGTAATTATATATATTAAATGAAGATAAATGAATGATAGGAAAGGTGTATAATTATTGGTTATTAAATGTAGAATATATACGGTGAAGTTTTTCCTTGTATTTATTAAAAATTAATCTCTTTGCAAATAGTTACTTTTGCATAATTACCTGTACATGTTTGTATTTTATATATTCGTGTGTGTGAACGAGTGTGTGTGCGTGTGCGTGTGTGGGTGATTGTGTATGCGTGCATGTGTATATGTGTATAAATTTGAGGATGTATTGCATATTTTGGAATACGAGAACATAATTTGTTTGCAGGAAAGACATATCCCGACTTTGTAAATATTTAGATATTTGAAACGCAATAAATAGTAGACAAATGTGTGTGTGTGTGTATATATATATATATATATATATATAT
>NC_068991.1:76560169-76564752 GCF_001194135.2 Octopus bimaculoides
TTTATTTATGTGTATGTATCTATGTATGTATCTATGTATGTATGTATATATATACATATATATATATACATATCTGTAAATATAATACATGACAATTATTCGGTGGCCATGATAAAACTCCGAGTTGCGGATGTCGGGGCGGAAACTCACGCCGGTATTATCCCGAGCGGCAAAGTAATACTCCTGCTTGTTATTCCCTCAACTGTCATCGTCTCTTTTTTCTGTAAATTTGAACGACATACAAACATGCATATATATGTATGTATATATATATATGTGTGTGTGTGTGTGTGTGTGTATATATATGTATGTATGTATATACATATATATATACTTGGGCGTACCCAAAAGAAGCCGGAATTGTGTAATGTTATTTTATTGGTTTTTTCATAATTACACTTTTATCGCCTTCTAAGTCTTTTCCATTGGAAGCAATGCGTCCGTCCCTGCGCATTTTCCACTGTTCGAAGCAGTGCTGGAGCTCTTGTGAAGTGATACCTTTTAACGCCTCAGTCGTTTCTTACTGCACCTCTTCCACATCTACAAATTCCGTAGCACCAGCTTTCCTCTCCTGTGGTGACCTACGAAGAGAGGTCCGGATCAACTTCCAGCTGTTCTTTCTGTTCACGACAGGCATTCTTTGGTGACTGCTTTTGATCTTCCGTGAGAAAGCAAACCACAACTTTTGATGCTACTCGTTTCATTCACAATTCCACGCTCAAAATTCGTAGGCAGGAGCTCCAGGACACACCAATCATATCAACAAGCTGGATAGATAGATAGATAGATAGATAGATAGATAGATAGATAGATAGATAGATAGATAGATAGATAGATAGATAGATAGATAGATAGATATGCATATATGTATAAATATTATATATGTATATATGTATACATGTGTGTATATGCATTAGGTGTGTTTGTGTGTGTGTGCATATTTGATGACTGCTATTTTTTTATTATTTTATTTATACAAACACGTCATGTATTCATTATCTTTACAGATTTCTTTATGTTTCGAATTCCAATTCATAGAAATTATCGTTGTTATAAATATAATGTTCTCTGCAGCTAAAATTTGTTACGTGAGCAGCGACTGCATTTGCCAAACTTTGAGTTGTCACACACACCAAATGTTTAGTTTTATATAACATACATTAACATCAACATTGCTGGAATTTTTTTTTAGAACTTCGTGTTTTTGCAATGTTTCACTTTTATTTCTATTGGGGAGAGCAATTTATTTTAGTTTCTCAATTGACCCTTTCCGACCTAAATTATTCCTTCCTACAGGAAAAGTATTTTCATGGCTGAAAATGTGTCATGTGCCGAATTGACGGTAACTGTATAATATAATTACGCGAAAAATGTGCTTACAGGTTACAAGCAGAATTTTGAAAAATTACCATTTCGAAAATAACCCGCATAACTTTTCGCGTGAGTTAACTCACTGAAAGCTATGTGAAATATAACTTCTGCGAAATCTTAATTGCAGATGGCTGTGATCAGCATTTGGTAAATATATTGTTCCGATCACGAATGAAATGAAGATAGAATATGACAGCTTGCGTGTACCTGCCACAAGTATGCAAACACTGTATTATTTATCTAGCTATCTGTTTTACATTGCACGCTTAAGGTTCATGTATGATATTAAAGGGCTAAGCACACTAAAACTTTTAGTTTATTTTAATTCCCGAGTCAGGAAGGGTGGCTTGCCAATGACCCTTTACAATGACCGAATCCAGTGGGAGAGAGTGTGGGAATTGTCTTCAAACCAGAGACCTTTCTCCTGGACACTCCGCAACAGAGTAGTCTAAGCCTAAGTTTAACTTAATTACGAGACATTTATTTGAGATATAGGCATGAACTATTTTTCTATTTTTCATTTTCAGCCCACCAAACAAGGAACAACTTACATTATGTATTCGTTGTATTGACAAACGTTTAGCGGCCAATGAGAAATGCCTTGGTTTTATTGCTCGACAACCAAAATATCTAAGAATATTTTCATGGACGTAGTCACAGGACTAAAATTACATATATACAACTGGGGTGACCAATGTATTGGAGAAGAATCTGGGTTAGCTGAGCGTTGGATGAACTTCATTGGAAGATTTTTAACAATATATTGTCACTCGTATTCTTTGAGAATGTGAAGAAACTATGGTGCAATGTAAGATAGTATCTAACGTGATGGGTAAAACTCAGTATGTCTTTATGCTAATCAAAGACGAAGGAACTACTTAATGATTTGAAAAAATATGGAACAGAGTTTGAAGGAAATGTGACGCTTAATAGCATCTTATATCTAAGTACAATTAGATGGAGCGTGTCGGCTAAATACTTTCGACGACTCCTTGATAGTTTTTCAATCGTATTCAAGCATTGGCAAGAAGATGCAAATCTACAATTCGAAATTGATGTTCTGGTCGTGCAATTGACTACCAAGCTCAAATGGAAACAGATAAAATATCGTTAACAAATGGACATGGGAACTTGAAATTGCAAAGCAAAAGATGAAGAATGAATATTCACCTGATACCATCGCTGATGATATTGTGCGGAAGGCAGGAACATAGCATATCATCTTTGAACCGAGCTCTAAGAAATATTGAAATGGGAATTAGTAAAGGTACATTTCAGTCGACCATTAAATACTTGTGAATTTGGAGGTCGTAGTTACACGATAATCTCTTTGATCAGGCAAGCTTCAAGGTGTATTGAAGGCTGGTAACATTACTTCCAAAGGCGATCAGCAGGGAACATCTCATCAGAAATCAATTTTATCCAGGAATAATACAGCAATAGTATTGACATTAATTCTCTGATAGTTCAAGGGAGAAAAAGAAGCATGCAACAGTCAGCACAAAGTGTCAGAGATTTATAAAATTTGCCAACTTTTACTACTAATTCCTGCATCATCAGCTACAGCCGAATGAGCAATTTCTTTGGCAAAACGATTAAAGACATGTCTTCTGTCAAGAATGACACGAAAGAGATTACATTTGTTGGCTATACTTTTGTATCACAAGCAACGGACTGCCAAAATAAATCTGGCTGTAGTCACTGTAGAATTAGTTCTCCCAAAAGAAAACCAGCCAAAAGAACGTCGCCAAATTCTGATTGATTTGACTGTAAATTGGGTTGAAAAACCACGTTTCTTTCATTGTTAAAACGAAACAACAGCGTTGAATAATTGATATTTTACTATACATAAATTACAAATATTAACCAAAACCTTCCACATCAGTCAGTTGATAAGTATTACGGTGGTAGAAAAATCCTCTATTCGTCACGTTTGAGTGGATTCCTAATTTATGTACGTTTATGTACTCAAGCAAATTTAAATTTATGTATGTTGGCAAAGGTTTTTTTTTTCCAACTTCACAGCATGTTAAGTCTAATTTTCATTAACTGCGTCACATAGAAACAGTTCCTTGATGCTTAGATGTATCTACTCTTCCGGTTATTCTATCCCTCCGTAGTGTTGGCGTGCAGAGCACTACTGAGTGATTAATGCAGTCAACGTTGCCCGTTGACCATTGACAGTTGGTCACCTCTAAAACAACAGCAAGAACACACAGACACAGACACACACACACACATACACACACACACACACACACACACACACACGCACGCACGCACGCACGCACACACGCACGCATTTACACATGCAACATGGATACAATTGCTTTCGCTATATATATCAGTCGAAACCACATGGACAAGACTTTAGAATAAAAAAGAAAATGCAATGCGCTGAATGATTTTCATTCAGGAAATGGACATTATTTTTCTTTTGTGTTTGTTTCTTTTGTTTTCCTCTTTTTTTCTTTTTCTTCTTTTGCCTTTTGTTTGTTTGGTGATTTTTTTTTTTTTTTGTCGGTTGATCGATCACTGTTCTCAATCAGAAACTACTATTACTGAACAGTCCAACACAAGATAGCAAAAATAGAACTAGAAGCAAATACCTCAGAGGAGATTTCTGCATGGGAGATGCATCTACGGTCGACTCCCACGAATGTTACATCGGGAGTTAATTCCAGGGATACTAATTACATCTAACCGAATGGTTTCAATAAAGCAAAATAGAATGTTGTTGTTTAGCCGAGGATTAATGCTTACCAATCAGACATATGACCAAAGAGATGCCATATATGACCATCTCTTCCTTTTCTTATCAAAGACAACGTGTTTAATGACTTTTGCTGTCTGCTTTCGTATAATCATTGTAACGGCACCGGAATGGCAGAAATGTTAAAGCGTCCGATAAAATGTATTAGTAGTATTTAGTTGAGACTTATTGAGTCTTGTGTTCAAATCCCACCGAGTTCATCCTTGCCTGACATACCCGTGGGGTTCTATGAAATAAAACACCAATCAACAACTGGGACCGATACAACCTTCACTCAATGTGTGTGTTTGCGTGTGTGCATGTGTGTCATCGTGTGTGTGTGTGTGTGTGTGTGTGTGTATGTGTGTGTGTGTGTGTGTGTGTGTACAGAATTATGTTAAAAAAAAGCGGCGAGTTGGCAGAAACGTTAGCACGCCGGGCGAAACGCTTAGCGGTATTT
>NC_068991.1:76564823-76569614 GCF_001194135.2 Octopus bimaculoides
GCGGTATTTCGTCTGCCGCTGCGTTCTGAGTTCAAATTCCGCCGAGGTCGACTTTGCCTTTCATCCTTTCGGGGTCGATAAATTAAGTACCAGTTACGCACTGGGGTCGATATAATCGACTTAATCCGTTTGTCTGTCCTTGTTTGTCCCCTCTGTGTGTAGCCCCTTGTGGGCAGTAAAGAAATAGGTATTTCGTCTGCCGTTACATTCTGAGTTCAAATTCCGCCGAGGTTGACTTTACCTTTCATCCTTTCGGGGTCGGTAAATTAAGTACCAGTTACGCACTGGGGTCGATATAATTGACTTAATCCCTTTGTCTGTCCTTGTTTGTCCCCTCTATGTTTAGCCCCTTGTGGGCAATAAAGAAATAAGAAATATGTTCAAGATTTTCTGTATAAAGTTACCTAATATGGTAAGTAACTACAAACACCTCACAGGCTCTTTACCTATATTTTTAGCAGTATATAAGGTCATTAATATGTTTTGCATAAGGTATCATTTTTCAGTCGATGATATCTCATATTTTTCCTAATAGCGCAACAGAATACATTGAATTATCTATACCAACAAGGGAATTTTGTATAGCACAACTTACCAGAAACATTAGCTAAATCCCCCTCAAATTGCAACTTACTCTTTTAAAATGGTAAGACACATTATAGTATAGTCTCGAAACATAAAAATCTATTGACATGATCACAGCTGGAAATCTTGTTGATACGCCTTTCGAATCAGACAGACCTACAGCTAAACAAGAACACAAAGAAAACTGCTAAGTTTCTTTTTCTTTTTTTTTTTTTTTTTGAGACTAGACGAAACACCTGCAATACGTACGAATTCATCAAGTGTACAACTTTGTAAATTAAAGAAATTTGCTAATAATTTTCCCATTAGCGAATTCGTATATTTCTTTGTTTGTGGAACTGATCACGATCTAAAGAGAGAAAAAGTAGCTTGTGTCCTATTGATTTTTGTCTTATGGGATAAATATTTGTTTGAAATGTCACTAAAGCCATTTGAAACAACATCCAAACATTCAGAACTTAGTCATTTATAACAAACCAACAGGAAATGGGGCTGCCTCTTAGAGTCACCTATTTACTCACGACGACTTCCCATAAAAAAAAATCGTGAGTAAATTAGAAAAAAAAATACAATTGGGTAATGTATTTTGTCCAACGTGTTAACGATGAGAAAGTCTTCGGCCATTGTTTTTAATGTGAAAGACGAAGGGGGCTTTGTAAGGTGCTATCTTTCTTAAAAAACCAAAAGGCCCCTTCTGTTATTCCATTCATCATTATTTCCTGTATAATATCGATTAGTTTTTCGATCACGTAGTTTCTAGTTAGGTACGATCGTCATAGACTAGAAAGAATAAATTGGGTGTGTGTTAGCTACGCATGAACGGTTCGGCAGGAGTTACACCAAAAACACGTAGTTGTACCAGATTAAAATGAAACTATTGAGTTGTCCGGAAAGTTCGTGCCAATTTTTAAAGGTAAGAAAAAGGTCAATAAATATTTGCCATTACATTTTTAATCAACGAAATACGAACCATTTTGTTGCACAATGCATCTACATCTTTCCTTTAACTTGAAAATACCCTCTTCCCAGAATTGAGGTGGTTTCATGGCAAATAAGTGGAAAGATAAGCTACTATAAATGGGAACGAACTTTCCGGACAACCCAATAATAATAAGGTCCACCTTCAAATTTGCAACAATAGATAATTGAACATATCACCGAATGAGGTTAAGGCTATACTCATTTCTTTATCGTTCATTTCTTAATAAACGATGCTACCTTGAAGGCGGCAAGTTGGCCGATTCGTTAGCACGCCGGAGAAAATGCTTAACTGCATTTCGTCCGCGTTTATATTCTGAGTTCAAATTCCGCCCAGATCGACTTTGTCTTTCATCCTTTTCGGGATCGATGAAATAAGTACCAATTGAACACTGGGATCGATGTAATCGATTTAACCCCTCCCCCAAAACAGCTGACTTTGTGCCAAACTTTCAAACCAACATATGTTTCTGTTTCAATTGGTGCCACCCTAACAGCGCTGTCCTTCATAGATTCAAGCCAAACAACGTATATATATATAGGAGAAACTCCAAATAACCATAATATTCAAATCGATTAGGGACAATATTTATTTATTTATTTTAATTTTTTTCTTTGTTTTACCAATTTTTCTTATTTTAATGTTCCCATAAAAAGGAAAAAAGATGAACAGGTTTCTATCTTGGGTATTGCCATATGTGTGTTTTTTTTTTTATCGCAGTTATATTGCTGTATATGTTAATAATAATGTCGTTGATCTTGTTGCAGCCATCGATGTTGTAGTTCTTGTTGCTGTTGTTAAATTTTAATGAGGATGTAGCTTGCCCGTCATTGAATATAATTATAAAAGTAGGTGAAACATCGATTTAATGGTGAAATATTCATATTAAAAAGACAGAATTGAAGATAATTGAAGGTGAAACATTAATCGCAAATGTACATGTTTGACTGTTTGATAAGGTGTGCATATGTGTGTGTGTGCATGTGTGTGTGAGTGTGAGTGTGTGTGTCTGTATGTGTGTGTGTGCGTGTGTTTGTGAGCGTGTGTTATATAAGGTTTTACGCCAGTAAATTTTTTTCTTATTGTGTGCGTGTGCGTGTGCGTGTGTGTGTATGTGTGTGTGCATGTGTGTGTGTGTGTGTGTGTGTGTGTGTGTGTGTGTGTGTGTGTATGTGTGTGTGTGTCCACGCGTGCTTGAAAGTGAATGATGGCGAGTGTCTGCTAGTTTACACATTGGCTCCATTCAAGTTTAGGTTACCTTTATGTGGCTAATATTCAATTTCCATTACAATATTAAAAGAAGTCATTCACCATGTCAGATTTGATAGCACTGTACCTATATATGTATGTATGTTACGCACGCACACACACACACACACACACACACACACATATAATAAGAAAAAACTCTTCCTGGCGTAAAACCTTATGTCTCAATTTATGAGAGTTAGAGAGTGAGACAAGCAACGATCGGTCGGCCGTATATGTCAGCTGGTTCGAATTACAGTCGAAGCGCTTAGAGAACGTCCGTGTGACCAGCGTCTATCAGCAAGCAACAAGGAAGTCCACTTTCGAAATTCACGAATTAAATTTTGTTTCCATGAAAAGTCATTTTAGCCACAAAAATACACAACAACGGTCATTCTTTTATTCTTCTGCTTGCTTCAGTCATTTCACTGCGGCCATACTGGAGCACCGCCTTTTTAGTCGAAGAAATTGAACCCTGGACTTATTCTTTGTAAACCTTGTACTTATTCCATCGGTCTTTTCTGCCTAAGTGCAAAGTTACGGGGGACGTAAACACACCAACATCGGTTCTCAAGCGACACAAAGACACGCATAAGTACATAAGCGCTGTTCCGCTGCTGCAGCCGTTGCGACTCCTCGCTTTTCCGAGCCATAAGCTCATGAGGGCCGACTTCCCGGATTCTGTAACGCATATTATGTTCCTCTCCGGGACGGAATGCCTGTCCGTCGCAAGATTACTCATCTTCACCAGTTGAATGGACACTGGAGCAACGTGAAATGAAGTGTCTTGCTCAAGAACACAACGCATCGCCCAGTCCAAGAATCGAAAACACAAACTCACGATCATGAGTGCAACACCGAAACCAGTAATCCACGCACATCCACACACACAGACACACACACACATATATTCACACATGTAAGGAGAAAGAGGGAGAGAGAGAGAGGAATGTTATATATATAGGCGCAGGCGTGGCTGTGTGGCAAGAAACTTGCTTCCCAACCACATGATTACGGGTTCAGTCCGTCTGTGTGGCACTTTAGGCAAGTGACTTCTGCTATGGCATCGGACAGACCAAAGCCTTGTGAGTGGATTTCGTAGACAGAAACTGAAAGAAGCCTGTTGCATGTGTGAGAGTGTGTGTGTAAGTGTGTGTGTGTGAGTGTGTGTGTGTGTGTGTGCGTGTGTGTGCATGTGTGTTTTCCCCCCACCCCACGCCCATCGCTTGACAACCGATATTGGTGTCTTTACGTATCCTTAGCGGCACGGCAATAACGACCGATAGAATAAATACTAGGCTTAGAATGAATAAATCCTCCTGGGGTTGATTTGTTCGACTCCAGCGTGGCCGCAGTCAAATGAATGAAACAAGTAAAAGAAAAGAAAGAAAAGGTGTAGACATGTATATATACACAAGTAAACGTACATATATGCGTGCGCGCATTGAATACCCAAATATATTCGTGAATATATCCACGCACACACACACACATACAATGGACGTGGTGCAGACAGCTGGTTGGCCTGTAACATTAGCAAGGCATGTATAGATCACCCGAAATTGATCAATAACGTCTAATAATGAACGCATCCAATACACATCGTCCCATACCGAAATTAAATAGATATTCCGATGCGATGATTGCTGCCATACAACTCCGATATATAGCAGCAGAAGTTACTTATTAAGCGAGAGCTACGACAGTGAATAAACAAAATGGAGTCGGCAGTTATGTAATACATTCATCGCAAAACGTGTAGCTTTAAGACGCTACATAATATGGATTCGGTGCACGTCTTGAAATCACATATACTACATAACTATCTCTTCCAGTTCCTACATTCGCACACTATATATGTGCGTATGCGTGAGAGTGCATACGTGTATGTGTCTGTGTGTGTATAGATAGATAGATAGATAGATAGATAGATAGATAGATAGATAGATAGATAGATAGATAGATAGAGTGATATATAT
>NC_068991.1:76570203-76572244 GCF_001194135.2 Octopus bimaculoides
TATGCACCGCATATGTATACTTGTGTTTATGTGTGTGCATGTGTGTGTAAACGTTTGTTCGTGTGTGTACATGTGTTAAAGTAAGAATCATTCATATAGTCCACAGAATGTTTAATTCTTTCAAAAAATCATTCTGACATCACAATATCCTTTCTACTGAAAGCACAAGGTCTTGAAATTTGTGTAGAAAGGACTAGTCAATTAGATCGATCCCAGTGTTTCACTGGTACTTAATTTATCGACCCCGAAAGTAGACCTCGGTGGAATTTGAACTCAGAAGGTAACGACGGGCGAAATACTGCTAAGCATTCGATTCCGTCCAGTGTGCTAACGATTCTTATTTTTTGATTGCCCACAAGGGGCTAAACAAAGAGGGGACAAACAAGGACAGACAAAGGGATTAAGTCGATTACATCGACTCCAGTGCATAATTGGTACTTATTTAATCGATCCCGAGGGGATGAAAGGCTAAGTTGACCTCGGCGGAATTTGAACTCAGAACGTAACAGCAGACGAAATATCGCTAAGCATTTCGCCCGGCGTGCTAACGATTCTGCCAGCTCGCCACCTTATTGTGACGTCACAATATCGCTAGTACTTTCTGCAGATTCTTCGTTCCAAATAATTTTCAGCTTCTTTTAACCTTTAACCTTTCGTAATAATTAGAGGTTAGGGAATGTGTGTGCCAGGGGTCTCACCCAAGCATCTGAAGACTTGTGTGGTATTAAGAGTTAGCTTTACCTGCCTTTTGGTGTTTGTAATAATGTATTATATATCATGGACTTAAACTCCTCTTATATATCATGGACTTAAACACCTTCTGTAACATATTGGTTGGTGCTTTGCCCTAGTTATATGGTGTAGTTATGTTCCGTACCCCTATAAACTCTCACCCAAACAATTTCAGGGCAGGAAACCTGGGGTTGGGGGGGTTTCCTGTCAGAAACATATACCCATGATGTATTCACACTCAATATTTTATTGTAAAATAATCGAGCGCCTGTTAGAAGAACATGGCATTAAATAACAAGAAAAAAAACTATTCTGAACACGATGTAAACGTTACTCAGTATCTAGCCATACGGATAAAAAGAGATCATGTCTATAAAAGTGGTATTTTAACAAGATATAAGTTTGTCGTTATTAAAGCCTTTGATAACTAAAAGCTATTACTATAAGAAAATAAGAGTCTTTTTTTAGGTTTCTTGATAAATTTCACAAGTCCAAGTACATTTTTGCGTATGACTATATTCCTGTGAATGTATGTTGGAATGTAGGATTGTAAGTGCGGCAGTGTCTGTTGGTCTCCTCTTTTACGCTCTCTCTATTTCCCTCTCGCTCTTTCTCTCTCTCTCTCTCTCTCTCTCTCTCTCTCGCTCTCTCTCTCTCTCTCTCTCTCTCTCTCTCTCTCACACACACACACACACACACACACACACACACACACACACACACACACACACTCATTCCGAATACGTACATCTCTCTACGTACGTAGCATACAGCTATCTGTTTCCATATTTACGTGTAACGCTTCCTTGCCTTGCTGCGCGCGCATACACGCAAATACGTATGCCCATACTCGCGCCCGCACACACATACACGCACATAAACACAAACACACACACATACACATGCCCACATACAAACATACATACACACAAACTTCCATGCCCATATATAGTCTGGATGTGTGTGTGAGAAAGGAAAAGAAAAACAGAGAAAAGCAGAGCTGAGGACGTAGGTAGGTAGGTAGATAGATAGATAGATAGATAGATAGACAGACAGACAGACACACAGACACACAGACAGACTTTCAAACTGACAGAAAAGCAGTTAAAGAAACAGAGGTTGAAATGCATATCTACAAATATATGTGTGCATATGTATGTGTGTTTGCGCCATGTATACAAACACATGCATGTGTGTTTTTGTGTGTATATGTATATATGTGTGTGTGTTTGTGTGTATATATATATATATATAAGTGTGTGTGTGTTTGTGTGTATATATATATATATATATATATATGCGTGTGTGT
>NC_068991.1:76572254-76573473 GCF_001194135.2 Octopus bimaculoides
ATATATATATATGCGTGTGTGTGTTTGTGTGCAATGTATATGCATGTGTGTGTGTGTGTGTGTGTGTGTGTGTGTATCTGTACACGCGCTTTTGTTCGTGTGTGTGAAATTGAGAATCATTCATCAAGTCCAAATAAATTTTGGTTCTTCCAAATTGTCATTATGACGTCACAATATCGCTGACGCCTTCCCCAGATCTTTCGTTCCAAATAATTTTCCCTCTATTTAAACCTTTTGCAGGCATTGAATAAGCCTGGGGTTTAACCAGAACATCAGAAGATTAGTCTGAAGTCAGAATCCTCCTCACTTTGCTTTTGGGTTGCTTTATGTACTTTAGAATTCTAGTTCTTAAACGCTCTCTGCAATATAATGGTTCCTACCATAACATGCGAATATCAGATGAACTTCAATGAAGTAATTAATCCTGATGCTATTATTACTATCTTTCTCGAACAAGGCACTGATTCTATCCTTGTCAAGCCATTCATTGTACGTTTGTGTTCTGTGCCCGTTTGAACGCTTAACCAGACAACTTCAGGACAAGACATTTGGGGATCCAGCCAGTGACATATAATTCAACTATCGATATATTCACGCAGAATATTCTATTGCAAAGAATTATGTGCATGTAAAGAGAATGCGACATTAAATAGCAGCAGAACGTAAGTAGAGTGTTCTGTTAGCCGGTGCTGCCTTTGAGTTCGACGCATTCCCCAACCCCTGTAAGGCTTATAAAGCGGACTCAAATATGTGTTTCCCATAAAACGCCGTCCGAAGTTGACTTCCTCCTTGCCTCCAGCTTGCTACGCTACTGAGACGGTGGCATTAACATCAAACACTTGTCAAATTGCGGAGCAATAGGACTGGATTTGAAACCGCTTGATTACAAAGCAAATTTCTAAATCACACATCTAGACTTGCGCGATCCAGAGCAGATCTTTCCCTGACATCGTAATCATACTCACATGCATATATATATAGGCCTGTTTGAGGGCATTTGTATGTATGAATGTATTTATATGTGTGTGTGCGTGTGTGTAGGTGTGTCTGTGTATGTGTGTGCTTAGCCTGTGCCTTCCAATATTCAGAATGACAAATATACAATAATTAATCTGAATTCTGCGCTAAATTCCACTTAGGCAAATTGTTGGCCCGTTATGTGAGTGACAACACGTTCTATGATACCATGCATACATATATATATATATATATATATATA
>NC_068991.1:76574160-76574683 GCF_001194135.2 Octopus bimaculoides
ATATATATATATATATATATACAAACACACATATATGTGTATACATTGCACACAAACACACGCATACATATATATATAGACACACACATATGCACATATATGTGTGTTTGTATACATAGCGCAAACACACATACATATACACACACATGATACCATCAAGGCAATTCCTAAATCCGCATCCTGCCCATTCATTCCCACTGCATCGATTACCTCCCAACCTATGTTCTTCAACAGTTGATTATAATTCTATACAAAGACACAAGGAAATACGCTTTGCCTTTAACCCAGGAATCTCTACTCTGCAGAGAATGAACACACGCCCCAGGTTTCCCAGAATCAGCTTTACGTCTTCAATCTTCTTCACCACAACAAAATATTTTCGTCGTTGTTTAACATGTATGTGGTTGCGCTGCATATGTTTTTCTTTCTTCCTCCCTCTCTCCCTTTCTTTCTCTCTCTCCTTCTCACTTTGTCTCTCTCTCTCTCTCTCTCTCTCTCTCTCTCTCTCTCTCTCTCTCTCTCT
>NC_068991.1:76574899-76583152 GCF_001194135.2 Octopus bimaculoides
TGTCTCTCTCTCTCTCTCTCTCTCTCTCTCTCTCTCTCTCTCACTTGCTCTGTATATAATTGCAGATCTGGAAAGATAGATAGACAGACAGACAGACAGACAGACAGACAGATAGACAGATAGATAGATAGATAGATAGATAGATAGATAGATAGATAGATCGATAGAATGAGGGGAAGAGATAAACAGATAGATTATCAGGTTGATAGATAGACATACATTATGTGTTTTAAATGAGTGTCTATTTTGTGTGCGGTTATATGTGCATTGGAGACATTGTCAATGCACATTGTGCACTGTGCATATATTTCCAATGTGTGCATACTGTTATTCATATACTATTACTTAACCTCTTCTCCCCTCCCCGCACCCTTCCAGAAACCAGTATATAATTCCACCTCAGCCCCCCCCCCCTAACATGCTGATCTTCCCTTTAGACATTAGCCACATATCTATACAATGGTCACACTATACAGCTACATATTGCTGTAGGGTTCTCAATCAATCCTTCCTGACTTCAATTATCAGCTTATTTCTTCAATCAACCCTTTTTCTTCCTCAGCTTCGTTTGTGTCACACTTAGTATGTCCTCTTGTTCATCTGTTACCTTTAATATGTTTTTATACATAGTCATCACCCTTAGAAGATCTGACCATCACCACTCGTCCCATTCTACTTGAAATCTCTTTTTGTTTCATTTACTGGAGGTAGAAGACATAGTGAGTCTGGCCTTCTTTAAATACAACTCGACCAGTCAAAATGCTGTTTATTGATGCACCTGTTCAACCTTTATAAGCCAACAACTGTGGCAGAGATATGAGCAAATAGGAAGTTCTAGGGCACGATATGCTGTGAAGGAAGGACTGGGAATA
The DNA here is from genome assembly GCF_001194135.2 of Octopus bimaculoides. Lineage (NCBI taxonomy): Eukaryota > Metazoa > Mollusca > Cephalopoda > Octopoda > Octopodidae > Octopus > Octopus bimaculoides. The sequence goes on from NC_068991.1 coordinate 76,575,772, forward strand.
AGGATTATTGCCTGGCCTGGAGACGTCTTAAAAAACTTCTCTCCTTCACGCCAGTCCTATCTCACTCGCCTTCTCCTTCTCATTCTTCTCTCATTGCACACCGCTCACATCAGCACTCTGTAGTTTTCCTCTTCTTCCCACATATACCTTAATCTCACATCACAACTTTATTGAATTCATCTTTCATTCTCCATCTTGCAATCAGGGCGAATTCTTTCTCTCTCTCCCTCTCCCTCTCTCTCTCTCTCTCTCTCTCTCTCTCTCTCTCTCTCTCTCTCTCTCTCTCTCTCTCTCTCTCTCTCTCGTTCTCGCTCTTGCTCTCACGCTTTCTCTCTCCGAAGAAGGAGGCGGAGGAAAAGCAGGGGGCGGAGAATGAGTGGCCTGAAGCGTTCGATTTGTTCACACCTCCAGGCAACTCAACTTACTAAGCAACTCTACGATCTTTCCATTAAAATAATTAATGACGATTTTAATTATGTATTCCTAACATTCTTCTCAATAATATCCTGACAGTCACAAAGCATTGCCAATACCCTGCTCATGAAAAATAATTGCCTGATTTCATTCAAAGCTAATGTACAGCAAATATGAAATTCTCTTATTGTTGTTGTTTGTGGTTCAGCGAAAGATCAACTCCAATATGGAAGACTTATAATTAAAAATAATGTTTCAACCGTGACAGTACAGTCTTTTGTTAATGTGTTCTTTATATATTCTTAAGATGGGTTGTGTAAGTTGATAGAGATTTCGTTGATATTTCTAATAGTTTGAGTTATAACGATTCAGCTCCCTTTTTAGATTGAAAAGGAAACCTTTTTTACTCTCAGATAAAGACTTCCTCGTTGGATACCGTAGAAGATCCTACCATCGCTCATAAAAACAGGCGGATGGTCACAAGTAGTAAAAACGCCATGGTTTCTACAAAGCAGCAGAAGAATGATGCTTTTTATTCTTTTATTTCATTCAGTGAGCGAGTTACAGCCATGCTGGAGTACCATCTTGAAAGGTTTTAGTCGAATAAATCGACTCCAATCACATTTTTTAAGTCTGTTCTCTATTCAGTCGGTTGCACATATTGTCGAACTTGGTAGTTACATGGACGTCCACTCCTTAGAACGAAGACAGGAGAGGTATGCAGTGATAGGTGTGTGGAAGATCCTGGAGGGGCTGGCACCAATCTTTGGAACTGAGAGTTATACCAGACCTCCAATTGGACGTCACTGCACTGTTCCAAAAGTCCAAGCTGTCCCATCTGAGGTGGGGACCATGTACTGCAGTACCTTGGTGTTCAAATGCCCACGGCTATTTAACGCCTGTCCAAAATATATCGTGATTGGTATGCCAAATTCAAAAATGGAAATTTTTACCTGGCCGTCCAGCTGAGTTCGATGAAGTGGAATAATTACAATCAAAGCTAATGAATGTCCATTTATTGTTACTAATTATAAATGCACATATATTCGGGTGTGTATTTTTCTACTCACACACACACACACACACACACACACACACACACACACACACACGCACATATATATATATATATATATATATATATATATACAGGCGTGTGTGTGTTTCCATATGTGTATGTGTATATTTACACATATAAATATATGTATTTATAAGATGACGTGTATATGTGTGTGTGTTTGTGTGTGTATACTTAATACATACCTTATATAATGTACATTACCTCTCACCTTGCTAATTTCTGTGATTCGGTCAAAACAGCCCCATTGAATACAACCGGTCACATGACCTTACTGAAATTCCTCATTCCTCTCACTCCCTTATGTTTTCTTTTTTCTTTCTTTTAATCCTTATTTCCCCCTAATTTTATATTCTCCTCTCCTCCTGTGCTCTCTACACATTCTGGTTGAATCTTCCATGTGTTGCCAAGTACCTCCTTGCAGCAATGTAAACTTTCATTTTAAGCAAGATAGCCTTCGCCTGAAGAGTAACCTGCGCTATACACCTCGCTTGGATATTTATCACTTCTGAGGTTCCGCTCGCTATGAAACATATGTAGCGCAGATCTCATCTACTCCTACTCCATTCCTTAATTCTTGTAGTGATATATATATACATATGCACACACTATGCACATACATACACACATATATATATATATATATATATATATACTGTAATTTGTATGATAGCGTGTGTGTGTGAGAGAGAGAGAGAAAGAGAGGGAGAGAGAGAGAGAAAGAGAGGAAGAGAGAGAGAGAGAAAGAGAGGGAGAGAGAGAGAGAGAGATAGTGTTATCCTAATCAAAAGGGTGACAACAAAATCTATCGTTTGTTGTTATTTGATGTCACTAGATAAAAGTGTTGTAACGGTCTGAAACCAACGAAACAAACAAACAACTGAAGACAACATCAAACAGATGGACGAAGCATTACACCAGAAACTGTTTTCAAAACAGTTCGTTTCAACACCCATTTCAAATGTAAGTTTTACGTGAAAATCATTAATTAGATTATATTAGACTTTGACTCTTCATTATCAAATACTTTTCTTCGCCTTCTAATATAGATTTTATGAATTATATACAAAAGTAAGTAAAATCGTAGCTCAAGAACAAAGTTAACATATATTGAATACGTTCGATTCGACATTAGACGAAATAGTTTATTCAAATGAAGTGAGAACACGTTTCTGTTTAAAAAAAAAAATTTTCTTATCAATAAAAATATAATTTTGACGAAAATGTTTGCATATTCATTCTGAGTTTTGAGCTTCTTGTAAACATTCGTAAGCGTGAGTATTGCATCTTAACGATTAGCCTTTCTTTTTCACAACCAGAAAATATTCTAACTTTTAATTCCTTCCTCTTTCTTCCTGTTCCTCCTTCACATTTTCCTAACGGAAATAGATTTACAGATACCCAAACTGAATAATCAACTGCATTAATTTGATCAATATGGAAGGCTTGCGAGTGTTGTTAATAAACTTCTTGACTCTTGAATAAAACCATTGAAAATATCAAAAGAAGTTTTGGAATTCCATTTTTCTTTTTCTTTTCTTTTTTTTTTCTACAACTAAGAGGGACATGAGAGAGAGCATGCCAGCGGAACTGATCCGAGATGGCTAATTTATATAATTCAATTCGCTGACCAAGTATTTGAACATTAAAATCCCACTAAAGTTGACTTCGCCTTTGAAATATCTGAAGAACGATTCAAGACTACAACTATTTGCAAAAATTTGTCTGAATGTTTAATAAAAACGATTTCATAAGGAGACTTCAATTGTCATATTGTAATCAAATACTTTTTCTTTGCACTTTAACTGTCCAATTTTTTAAACACCCGCCGTAAAATTCAGAACCGTAATGCCATTATAATCTGCTCGTCGCTACCAATTGACTTTATGTAAAATCAACTTAAAGCGGTGAAATGGCAGAATTGTTTGCACGTCGAGCAAAATGCTTAGTAGTATTTCGTTTGTCTTTACGTTCTGAGTTCAAATTCCGCCGAAGTCGACTTTACCCTTCATCTTCTCGTCATCAATAAAATAACTACCAGTCGAGCACTAGTGTTGATGTAATCATCTTGTCCTCGCCCCCGAAACGGCGAGCTTTGTGCCAATATTTGAAACCAATATAAAATCAACTTCTCTGATTAAAAAGAATATACTTTATCATCCCCCTTGCTTGTGCTGTCCATATCAAACATTAATCCTAGAGCTTATGATTTCGTCATTACATTACGTGCGTAATAGTAATTCTAGTTTTAATTAATTTCAATTTAGTTGTCGTTCCTTTCTCTTTGTTAGATTTGATTAACATTAGTAATCACTAGAGTCGATTACCATTAGTAATTATAATTAATATTACGTTTTCATCTGCTCATTGCAACGGCAATTTTATTTACCTTAAATTGAGGTGTGTAATCGACTCTTTAAACCTGAAAAACATCTCTCCAAAAATAGGAATAGGTTAAATGAAGTGGAGACACAATATGAATGTCTACGACTGACTGGTTAATAATTTCTATGCACGACTTTCAATATCTCCAGTATGTTATTACAAATATTATTTGAAAGAGAACTGTCGTTTTAAAACTGACACCTTGTTTAATTTTTTTCCAAGTGAAGCCTTGGGGGTAAAGTATTTTCAGAGATAATATTTGGAAACTGAAAACGATGAAATTTGAACAAATCCAGTTATAATAAAAATAGTTCTGCAATTGGCTGAGTGGTTTTGCCACCTCTAGCTCCTTGTTTGTATTATTGATACAAAATGGCGAAGGTTTAAACGGTTTACTGATGTACTTCTGGCTGTTACTCCGTATTTTCGTATATGATATACGGTATGTTTATGATAGTCGTCTGTTAGAACTGAACGTTTGTCGGTTTACATAGATATTTTGTACATGGTGTTTCGCTGGTACGTACAGTATGTATGTTATAGTCAGCTCAGTTAAGCTAACCCTAAACTTGTCGCCAATAAGAGCAATCCTATTAGAGCGTACAGTACGTTTGAGAATCGACCTATACGGTAAGTATAGACCTAAAATAGAATTTTTAGTTGAGAACTATAAGATCGACTTGCATATCAGGTCGACATATACAACGTTATTTACGATAAGTGAAATCGCTTTTCTCAGTACATTAAGTATGACAGCATTCAACCAATTATTGTTTATGGACCTGACTTTTTGGTACCTGATATTATAATTTTGTGTCCTTCCGCAATATAAACATTAAGATCGATTCAAAGTTAACGAATCTAGCTTCTATTTTTGTTTCACTTTGGTAGCTAAAATGCTGTTCGAAAATTCCCATGACGTTGACAAAAGCAGCACGGACCATGTTTGATGGAATATGAAGTGAAAACCCTTACTTCTCCACTTCGGTTTTTTTTGTTTTGTTTTGTTTTTTTTTGTTTTTTTACTCAATGTAAACCGAACTACGCCTGACGTTGTTCAACACTGAATATAAAATATACGTCTCATATTATTCGTATGTATTTCCATTTGGTCATTGCAAGGACATAATATTGATAAATTTATTGCACAATTGGTGTATTTACGCAAATGAATTAATGCGGCCTGGCAAGAAGGCCATTATTTTCCGTTGCCAATCTATATTTTATTTGGATTTGTCACAAGAAGACCTATTGTTTGACTAAGTACAATATGATACGGAGACAGAAATTGAAATTCAGATTAATCCTTCTTTTGCTGAGACAGATTCTGTGTTAAATTAATTACTTTAAGACGGAAAAATACATTTATCTTCTATTATTGTCATTATTGGTATTATTATTATTATTATTATTATTATTATTATTATTATTACTATTGTTGTTGTTGTTGTTGTTGTTGTTATTGTTGTTGTTATTAAATACATTTTCGTTTCGTTGATTCTTTTTTGCTTTGTTTTGTTCTCTGGTTTTATTACCCATGACAAAGTATTATATTGTATCAGGCAATTATGAAGTCAGCGTCGTTACTGAATGACAAAAACAAACTGAACCAAAACAGCAACAGCAGCAGCAACAACAACAACAACAACAACAACAATAATAATAATATTACATAAGCCTCAAGCTTCCGATTTATGGGAGTCCCAGCTGCAAATAACATCCATGAAAATTAAAAGAAAAACTCCTCTAACAAGTAATGGATTACTGCTGAAGTCTTCATCGTTATGTAATACGTCAAAAGAAAGGAAAAAATATACTTTACTGGGCGCAGCCGTCTTCAAGCTATGACTGCGATCGGAAATGAATACCAAAAGAAAAGTGAAATAGCTAAAACGAGAATTGAACTTATAACAACATAGCGGAGCTGTGTTCGCACCGACCGTTCGGCAATAACAGCTTACATTTCGATGGAGAAATGGGGGAGAGAAAATCTCTTTAAGATTCGAAATCAGAAATGTTTGTACGCAAACTAAGAAATACGATGCGTAATGGAAACGCTTCTGCTTCAAACAGAAAGAGAAAAAGAGTCTTTGGTTCCTAATTATAGGTCGTTCATAGTCTTTGAATTCTTTTTAGGTGTAAACGTTGCTACTCTACGTTTCCTATAAGGATAATGTTTATATTTATCAGGAACCAGTAAAATATCTAAGACGTTAGATATTGCAATTAGATTATACACGATGCAAGAAATTTGTTTTGCTACGTTAGTTAAAATAGGGATTTTCAGGCAAACTCCTTGAATATGCTTATCTGGTCACTTCTGAATCTATTGATTTGAGCATTCCAGTTGCCATTCCTGTTGTAAAAGACTTTGTCAGGCCATAAACTGTCTCTGATCCCCTGATCTGAGTGAAGATGCAATGTTTGACGTCATCAAAGATAAACGGTCATTTGAGGTCAGTTAAACGTTTCCCAATATCAACGTGTGAGCGTATATATGCATACATACATACATACATACGTACATACATACACATACACACACATATATATATATATATAATATATATATATTATATATGATATATATAAATATATATACACATACACACATACACATACATATACATATATATTATGCATATGGGTATACGCAGATGCATACATACATACATACATACATACATACATACATACATACATACATACATACATACATACATACATACAAGCCCTCAGTTGGTCAATGCCAATAAGCCTTTCTATTATAAGCACAAAGCCTGAAATTTGGCGGAGGGGACAGTCGATTACATCGACCCCAGTACTCAACTGGTACTTAATTTATCGACCCCGTAAGGATGAAAGGTAGAGTCGACCTCGACGGAATAAACGCCAATATTGTACCTGCGCATACAAATGCCGATCTGAGTAAGAAAGACTTAAAGAAGACTAGCAGTTCTTCAGATATGCAAATATCCCTTCTCAACATTTCATGATGATTGACGTTTATCCATACGAAAGGTCACTGAAATGAAGCGATAGATCTTGGACGCAATATAATCGCCGACATTGTTCGAAAGTAAAGAACCGGAATAGTTATGATACAAGGTACCGCGTTCCACGCTCAAAAAATCCTCCGCATATTCACTGGTTTTGTTTGTGGACCGCGAAATAATGGAAGGCAAGTTTAACCTCTCTGGAATTTGAACTCAGAACACAGAAACAGTTGGAATGTACTTTTTTTTGTGTGTTTTGTCATTGTGCTGGCGTTTTGGATGCGAAGGTCTTTATAGGTATGTATCATAAACATATATATCATATCTAAAAATGTGTGAAAGTTTGTATGTAAGTATGTATGTATATACGTTTATGTATATGTGTGTGTGTTATGCATATATAATAATGCATATATATATATATGTAAGACTTTATCCATAAAATACTATTCTAACTTTGCCGTTGGTCTCTTTATCCTTTTCTTTCTTTATATATATATATATATAT